>NW_017306772.1:615643-645738 GCF_000935625.1 Nanorana parkeri | reverse complement strand
AAAGAAAACACTCAGCTTGAACGTACCTGAAAGACATGGCAAAAAAAAAAAAAATTGCACAAAAACATGCAAAAAAAAAAAAAGCTTCAAAATCATTTGAAAGGTTGGGGGGGGGTTAGATGATGACAAGAGGTGAAGTTGGGTGAAGTGAGGGCGTTAATTTATGTGGTTGGTTGTTATGTTTCTGTAAGCAGATTTTTAATGAAGGACTTGCTTGGTGAAAGTGGGGTGCAGATAGGTAGAGAAAGGTTTCTCTATGTACTTGTATTGATGCTGCACAGTAGCACTTTTCTTTATGCTGGGAGGGATGTCTGTATTCATTCAGTACGTATGGATGCTGCACAGTAGCACTTGTGATATCCTGTAAATTGGTTGTAATTCCCTCTAGTGCAGGGTTCTCTCTCTCTCCTCACCGCTCTGCATTAGTTATGTGACAGCGGCTCCGTACTCTGCCCTCCCCCGCCGCCGGGTTCCTTCACTTCTTCTCGGATCCCCGCTGGGGAGAGCAGCGGGGACCAGAGAAGCGGCGGGAGGAGAGGACATGGCGATCTACCAGTGATCGATACGCGATCGACTGGTAGATCGCGATCGACCTTGTGGGCACCCCTGCTCTAGTGTCTGAGTATTATCACAATCATTATTATTCAAATGGTTTGATTCAGTTATGTTGTACAATTTTACTTGTGTTCATTTTATTTTGTATTGCATGTCACTGGCAATGAGGCACTAAGGGTAGGATTTATCAAAACTGGAGCAGGCAGTTTTGTAGCAGTTGCCAAGGGCAACCAATCAGCTTCTCTCTTTAGTTTGTTCAGTTAAGATTTGAAAATGAAAGATAGAAGCAAATTCTGTCTGCTCCAGTTTTGATCTATATTTTAAAGTATACAGGAGTATATAAAGTATACAGTTAAAGTATAAAGTATACATTGCGCATTTGATGTGTTTCTACTTTTCTGCATGCACATAAAACTGCATTGCATGGTACTCTTTCTGTGCTGGTACAGCATTTCGTAATGTCTGCATGTATGGATGCTGCACAGTAGTACTTCCTTTGTTTTATCTGTTCCTATTCTATAATGTATGAGCACTGCACATTACCATATCTCTTGTTCTGTAAGCCGTGTGTAGTTATCAAAACATGTTCTTATTCTGTAAGTATGTATGTGGTACCAATTCTCTTGATTAGGGATGAGCTTGGTTCGGACCCATTTAGAGAGCTTGTCTGAACCCAGAAGTAAGCTGTCAGTGCCGGTGTTGTAACAGAATCCTGGACTTCATTACAGGCAGTCCCCGAGTCACATACACCCGACTTACATACAACTCCTACTTACAAACGGAGGCTATTACTGTACAGAAGGGGTAGTTGTAATGCTACCGCGCTCCACGACAACCCAAAATTTTCAAAATCCAATTGTCACAGGGACAGAAAGTGAGGTGAAATCTTCTAAACAGGGACACACACAGCTAAACAAACTTTACAGGGGGCAAACCCTTCCCTATGCTATCCAAAAACAAAGAAAAATGTTTTGGCTGGAGTTACGCTTAAAAAATGTACCTGTTCTAACTTACATACAAATTCAACTTAAGAACAAACTTAAGAACCCAGGGACTGCCTGTAGTTATGTGGACAGCGGCTGCACAAACCCAGAAGAGGTCTAGAAATTTCACAGGCTGGGGTCCGCACAAACGCAGGTCCAGAGATTTCACAGGCGGCTTACCTTCATTGCGCATGTGCGGGGAAGCGGGTCCGGGTAATTTACAGACAAGGCGTCTGTATTTTACTGATATTTTGATGATGTATTACATGATGTGTTTGCAGGCGTCTTAGCTGTGAATTGTGTAAGTTAGTGGCTTCCCCTCACAGGCGTTCGTGTGTTCATGTTTGGGTTGGCTGTGATTTTTATGGACCCACTCTCCCGCACATAAAGAATTGTCCATGAAATTTCTGGACCTGTTTAGCCGACCTCCATCCATGCCCCCCTGAGATTTAATGCGTGGGTCCAGTTTTCTAATGGGTCCAGGATTCTACCAAAACACCGACCCAATCAGCTGCGCTGGGGCATTCCCTGCCCTGCAGCTGCATGTAAATAAATTGGTGGGATGCTGGTGACATCATTGACCTTATATGGGTACATGGTTCCTACCCCTCCACTCTGGTTCCCCTTGCTGATCTCCTTATTATTACTGTCTCCTGTAGTGATCTGGAGGTCTGCAGGAGGAACCAGTGGCAACAGTAGGGGAACACAGAGACTGACACACCCGGAAGTGTTGCTTTCCCATAGGACTTCGGGGGGACCAGTAATCTGCAATGGAGCAACATTCAGTCACACACGCTGCAGCAGAGGTAAGTGTACAGTCTTTTCTTTACAGAAGGGGTGGGGAACCTCCGGCCCTCCAGCTGTGGTAAAACTACAAATCCCATGATACATCTGTCTGTGGGAGTCCTGCCTGTGGCTTTGAGAATCTTGCAATGCCTCATGGGATTTGTAGTTTCACCACAGCTGGAGGGCCTGGAGATTCCCCACCCCTGCTTTACAGGTATGACCTTTGCTGAAACCTTTTTATGATGTCACAGGGCTCTTAAAAATACCAATTTACCGTGGGTGGAGTAATCACGGTTTTATTTTATTATAAATCTAAGATTTTTTCTTTAAAATGGCTCTGTCACTTTGAATTCTTGGTGCTTGTTCAGTGGTGATTACTGTGAACAGTCATGGATGCATTGCTTACTCATATATCTTAGTGTACAGTGGAATCACGCATTATTACTCTGTTGTTAACCCCTATGCAGCCCTTGACCCTTGTAGGATCTGTTCCTTCTTGCCTATATATACAGTTATTAGGACTGATTATCCTTGGAGAGATTCAATTATCATAGTATAGTAGAACACTTTGAAAGACAATTTACTTTTCCCATTCATGCCGCTCTATCATCAGCGGTGGAGTCAGGGGCTCTTGACTCTGCTCTCTGCTTGGGCACACTGTATTAAGCATTCTATTTTATATTTAACCTGGACACTGACAGACCTGGCAGTAATGTTCATTTCTTAGTGAACTGTTGCACGTCCAACGAAAGTGTATTTGCAATATATGTTATCCAATTTAATGTAAAACCAGCAACTCAACATTCATACTGTAGATGTAAATTATATTTTGATGTGGCTGTTATAATACATTCATGTTTAATTTTGATTTTGCTGTGTTGGAAACATAAAGCGATGCTTCCATCCTTCCTGGCATAGATAACAAAACATAGATAAAATTCCTTTCCTGGAAAAGAAAAGACTGCTTTGGTCTCCCTTTAGTGCTGGTCACAATGTCTGAAGGCCTGCCTGTTGAAGTGGAGGAGCAGTGTTCTGATTGGCTGATTTTTTTCCCAGAGACCTTTCCACATGTGGCCAGCACACAATGGAACACAAAACACAAAAAATCCCCAGCTTCACCAGCTAGCCTGCAACCAAACAAATTGCCGGCTGGCAGGTGAAGCTGGGGATTTTTTGTGTTTTGTATTGTTGTAAGCCTTCCCAATGTGCTCCCTGCCAAAAAGGCTGGTTATAGATTCATGCAGGTACCATTTTTTCCAGCACACAATGGAGCCTGCAACCCAGACTCATTGTGCCCGAAAGAAAAAAAAAAAATGTAATCCCTTTTATCACATAGCTTTATGTTGACATTTGATGAATCAGATAAACAGAATATACAGTCATGCTTTCGTTTTTTCTAGTGATGTGACATATTGACCTTGAACATGGAGCTTATATCATAGTTCTTTTGTTATATACTATTTTCATTACACATTTTACCTAGTCATGTTGTTCACCTCAACTTACAATCATTTAATTTATCACCTGTTTTATACTTAAAGACTTGAGGTAATTATTGAAACAACCTGATTTCTGATTTGACTCATTTGTGTTTCATGGTGCAGTTGCTTGTGTTGCTTGTTTTATATCACCTCCTAGACAGTCAATAATGGGTGCAATTATATGTTGTCCAATAGGCTTTAGAACTAGCATTTTCTACATATCTTGCTGTAATTTGGAGCACTATGCTTACAACAGTGATTATAGCATTTCTACTCAGGGAATGTATTGTGGTTTTGTACATATTGTCTCGTGTGTAATATATTTATTACAGTCAGAAATACAAAAAATACATTTCTAAAATAAATCTTTTTTATCCGTTAAATATAAAATAATGCATCATATTTTGTATTCTTCTTACAAGCCATGAGATGGAAGTTTCTGCCCCTTTCATATGTTTTCCAGGGACTCCTCTGTGGCAAAATGGCTGTTTATAAGGCTCAGTAGCTCCAGCTGATATTTAAACAAAACATTAATGAGCTAGAGCAAGCACTTAGGTTTTTTTCTCTCCTTTCATCCAGGGTTACTCTCCTTTAATTCAGGCTTACTCTCCCTGCGTCCTTACTCTCATTTCATCCAGGGTTACTCTTCCTTCGTCCTTACTCTCCCTTCGTCCACTCTGTCTTTGTCCTTACTCTTCCTTCATCCAGAGTTACTCTCCCTTTGTCCTTACCCTCCTTTCATTCAAGGTTACTCTCCCTTTGTCCTTACTCTCCCTTCATCTAGGGTTGCTTTCCCTTTGTCCTTACTCTCCCTTTGTCTTTATTTACCCTTCATACAGGATTACTTTTCCTTCGTCCTTACTCTCCCTTCATCCATGGTTACTCTACCTTTGTCCTTACTCTCCCTTCATCCAAGGTCACTCATGCCTTTGTTCTTACGCTTCCTTCATCCAAAGGTACTCTTCCTTTTTCCTTACTCTCCCTTTATCCAAGGTTACTTGGCCTTTGTCCTTACTCTTCCTTCGCCCAGAGTTACTCTCCCTTCATTAAAGATTATTCTCCTTTCATCCAGGGTTGCTTTCCCTTTTTCCTTACTCTCCCTTTGTCTTTACTCACCCTTCATCCAGGATTAATCTACCTTCTTCCTTATTCTACCTTCATCCAAAGTTACTCTCCCTTTGTCCTTACTCTCCCTTCATTCAGGGTTACTCTCCCTTCATCCAGGGTTACTCTACCTTCGTCCTTACTCTCCCTTCATCCAAGGTTACTCTGCCTTTGTCCTTACTCTCCCTTCATCCAAGGTTACTCTGCCTTTGTCCTTACTCTCCCTTCATCCAGGATTACTCTCCCTTCGTCCTTACTCTCCCTTCATCCATGGTTACTCTACCTTCGTCCTTACTCTCCCTTCATCCAGGGTTACTCTCCCTTTGTCCTTACTCTCCCTTTGTCTTTACTTACCCTTCATCCAGGATTACTCTCCCTTCGTCCTTACTCTCCCTTCAGCCATGGTTACTCTACCTTCGTCCTTACTCTCCCTTCATCCAAGGTTACTCTCCCTTTGTCCTTACTCTCCCTTCATCCAGGGTTACTCTCCCTTTGTCTTTATTTATCCTTCATACAGGATTACTTTTCCTTCGTCCTTACTCTAAAAGGTACTCTTCCTTTGTCCTTACTCTCCCTTCATCCAGGGTTACTCTACCTTTGCCCTTACCCTCCCTTCTTTCAAGGTTACTCTCCCTTTGTCCTTACTCTCCCTTCATCTAGGGTTGCTTTCCCTTTGTCCTTACTCTCCCTTTGTCTTCATTTACCCTTCATACAGGATTACTTTTCCTTCGTCCTTTCTCTACCTTCATCCAAAGGTACTCCTCCTTTGTCCTTACTCTCCCTTTATCCAAGGTTACTCTCCCTTTGTCTTCACTCTTCCTTCGCCCAGAGTTACTCTCCCTTCATTCAAGGTTACTTTCCCTTCATCCAGGATTACTCTACCTTCTTCCTTACTCTACCTTCATCCAAAGTTACTTTCCCTTTGTCCTTACTCTCTATTCAAGGTTACTCTCCCTTCATCCAGGGTTGATCTCCCTTTGTCCTTACTTAACGTTCATCCAGGGTTACTTTCCCTTCATCCAGGGTTACTCTACCTTCGTCCTTACTCTCCCTTCATCCAAGGTTACTCTCCCTTTGTCCTTACTCTCCCTTCATCCAGGGTTACTCTCCCTTTGTCCTTACTCTCCCTCTGTCTTTACTTACGCTTCATCTAGGATTACTCTACCTTCTTCCTTACTCTTCCTTCATCCAAAGTTACTCTTCCTTTGTCCTTATTCTCCCTTCACCCAGAGTTACTCTCCCTTTGTCTTTACTCTCCCTTCATTCAAGGTTACTCTCCTTTCATCCAGGGTTAATCCAGGAGAGAGAAGCAGCGTGGCTTTGTTGGACCAATCGACCATCCTCGAGACGGTGGTGAATTTCATGAATGAATGGGGGGGAGGGGCCTGACTTGGAGTTCAAATGGTTTAGCTTTGTTTGTACCTGTCACAGAATATTAATTTTACAGAACCTGTGTTTTATAAACTTTCCATTGCATTCTCTTAAATCACTGATCATGTATCTGTTAAAAATTATTTGACAAAAGTGTACTGTACCTAATAACTTTGAGAAATAAAATTATATTAGTTATTGTTTTACAAATGTTAATTTCTGGCAGTGCACTAGTATTGAGAATAAAATAAATTAGATCTCACGTATCCTGGAAAAATCATGGTAATGGTAATCATGTTTTATTGTAACTCACATAATGCTGGTTATTTAGCTGTCTCAAAAATCAAGACACTGTTCACATTACATTGGCTGCTGTCATACTTCAGTACTGAATGACTGGTGTTTACTGAAGACCCTTACATCTGGCATGATCATAACTCCTCACTCACTTGGGGCTGTGTTCTGCTGCCACATTCATTCCTGACACTGCTGACTTTTTTGTCTTGTTTAGTATTTTATAATGAAGCCAAATGTACAGAAATGTTTTTGGCAGTGCCCACTGCTCTGCAATTTAAAATCACTTCCATAATGAAATAATATGCCCTTTCACATTTCTGTTAAGTCAGAGTACGTTATCCATAATGCAAAGAGAATTAGGGGAAATAGGGAATTAAACTTGGAGGTGGCACAACTGTCGGGATCCCCTCCAGGTGCGGCGTTTCAGTATACCGCGAGCTGTAGCTCGCGGTATACTGAGCTTAGGGTAACAGGAGGACGCTAGTTTGGGGTCCTCCCGTTACCCCAAGGAGAACTATGGGGAAAAACACTGACCCCATAGTTCTCCTTTAATTGAAAAAACCCTATGCTGTGATGCTGCATGCTTCCAGCCAGTAAATTTATTATATTTATTTATTGAAAGTACACACGAGTAGCACCACATAATGTATCAAATGACCAACAGAAACAAACCGATGCTGCAGTTAAAAACCATAACAGTTACTTCTTTATAGGTGACAAAAACCTGAAAGAGAAATTCCAAATCGGCATTCCATTTGAAATATGACACAAACATGAATCACGATTGTCAGCAGAGACAGAGTAGAGCAAAGCTTGTATATCACACAGTGTGACACACAGGCACTGAGATAGCCAGCCAATAAATCTAACGTTATGTGCACCTAAAATACATTTATTTTGTATACTGTTTTACATATTTAACCACTTGAAGACCAGGGTGCTACACCCCCCTCCTGTCCAGGCCATTTTTTAGTATTCAGCGCTGCGGTACTTTGACTGACATTTATTCCGTCATGCAACGATGTACTGAAATTAATTTTATACAATTTTTTGGGGACAGATAGAGCTTTCTTTTGGTGGTATTTAATCACCTCAGGGGTTTTTATTTTTTATTATATTATCAAAAAAGTACCATAAATTTTGTAAAATGAAAACCCGTTTCCTTATAAAATGTTATGAAACATTTATTATCATCCCAATTTTTTGGTAAAATATAAAAGACGCGGTTACGTTGTGTAAAAAGACACCAAACATGTCAAGTTTTAAAATTGCGCGCCCCAGCGAAATCGCAGAAAACGACCACACCCAAAATTAGCCATAGGCGACGCTTTAAAAGCTCATACCGCTCATCAGTTTAGTGTTATCAGTAATTAATGGCCCTAAAATGATTGCTCTCATTCCGACGTTCTCAGCGCTATGTAACATGTGCGGCACAATAGGCGGAATCGTCGTTTTCACACGTTGGCGCATGTGGGGGGGCGGGGGACTTTAAAAAACAATTGTGTTATTTTACTTTTTTTTACATTTGTGACTATTTTATTTTTAGCTTCTTTATTTTTGTTATGCTTTCATTTTTTGTAAACTTTTTTTTTTTTTTACACTTAACTTTATTGCTATCCTATAGGGGGACTAAGAAATCCCCTATGTGATAGCCAATTCAAATAACAGGTCCTCTTTATGGAGACATCAGGGGTCTCCAAGACCCCTGATGTCACCTAGGGACCCCCAGAGAAGCTAATGAAGCAGAGATCTTATGATGCCCTCCTGCTACTACAAGACTCCTGTCCGGCTGTTCAGAAACGGCCATGGACGGGAGGTGGTTAAAGCCAACTCCAACTTTCCCTCGCCCAATCCCCATCCTCTCTGACCTTCCCTGAAGCCTCCACACCATGCCTTAAAAAATACATCATACATACTTTAATTTCATGTGTCTTCCAGCTGATCACATAATGTCATAGGGCCTTCTTCATCTTGTCCAGCATCAGCTGTGGATGGCCCTTACCATTGCACAGAAAGGTGCTCACATAGTGACTTGTATGAGCAATTCTTTACAGTAGCTCTGTGAGCCCAGTGGTGTCATTTCTTATGTCGTATGGTATTTCAGAAACATGGTAAGAGTAAAGAAAGGTTTAAGATGACCCAGAGTTGCTAACTAACCAAGTCTTGCGGATAATATAACCTACATATATTATATACAAGATTCTGATTATTATATGTATGTAAACAATTGACCTCCAGGCAGATATACAGTTGTAATCAAAATTATTCAACCGCAATTGCAAATTGGGTTAATTGGCAAAATTTACAGACTTTCAGCTGTTGGCAATGAACAAATCAAACAAAAGCAATTGAAATAGGTCAACACAACACAAGCAATTGAAAAACAGAAGTCATTAAAAGTTGCATTTTCAGTTGAATTTGGGGAAACCACTTTAAACATTGTGTTGATCTATTTCAATTGCCTTTCTTTGATTTGTGCATTGCAGACAACTGAAAGTTTGTAAATTTTGCCAATAAACCTGATTTGCAATGGAGGGAGTTGAATAATTTTCATTAGAACTGTAAAAAAACACCAGTGAAAAAGGAACCTTGCCGACCAATTTTATAAGGGCTATACCGAAACTAGTATTGGTTTCGGTGCAGAACTGAGTATTTGGGTGAGTACTCGTACTCACCCAAATGCTGCGATACCGGAACTTCCAGTCAGAGGGAGTTCCCTCTGACCGGCAGTGCCACGAGGGAGAATGGAGCAGGCTTCCCGGCCAATCAGGAAGCCGGGTGGCTGGTCATGACACATGAAACAACCAGACCGTATTTCTCCTAAGGTTACCTGTGGGTTTTTCTTTGTATCCCGAACAATTCTCCTGGTAGTAGTGGCTGCAGTCTTCCTTGGTCCACCTGACCATGGCTTGGTATCAAGGGATCCCTGAATTTTCCACTTCTTTATAAGCGATGGAACAGTACTGACTGGCATTTTCAAGGCTTTGGATATATTTTTATATCCTTTTTCAGCTTTATAAGGTTCCATTACCTTGTTACGCAGGTCTTTTGACAGTTATTTTCTGCTCCCCATGGCTCAGTATCTAGCCTGCTCAGTGCATCCAAGTGAGAGCTAACAAACTCATTGACTATATATATATACACAGACACTACTTGCCGTTTAAAAAGTCACAGATGTGGGAAATTAATCTTTAATTGTAGCTTGTGTGTGTGTGTCACCTTGTGTGTCTGTTAAGGTGCCCATACACTGCTCGATTCTCGTACGAGAATCGCAGGAAATCCCGCGATCGTATGAGAATCGAACAGTGTGAACGAAGACGTGCGACCGTTTCTACTGTACGGTCGCACGTCTTTTGTCTAAGGAGCATGTTAGAAAACCAGCCGAGAATCGTACGATTCTGCCCGTTCAGCATTGCGGTCATCGGAAGCCCGCCCCCCAGGGGGGCGGGCTTGCGATGATCGAGAGTGCGATCTGCCTGTCCAAGATGGGCAGATCGTTCGTTTTTTTTAATCACTTTAGAACCATCGCAAGACTAAGGTCTTGCGATGGTTGTACAGTGTATGGCCACCTTAACAAGGCCAAACATTCCAGGGTATGTAAATAATGATCAGGGCCATTTGGGTGATTTCTGTTATCCTTATGATTTAAAAGGGAGCCAAAACAACTTTGTGATAATAAATGGCTTCATATGACCACTATCCTTAAATAAAAGACAGTTTTTTGGCATGATCAGTCATATTTACAATGTCAAAATGTCACGATTTCTGCCAGGGTATGCAAACTTTTGAGCACAACTGTATCTTGTACAACAGATCAGTTTGTGTTCATGCAACAACTGGCTTTTATGGGTCTTCCATACACATTGCTGCACGATTGCGCATACGTTTGATACAACTAGCAAGCATCTCTCATTGTGTACGGGGACCTTTCAATCAACCTTTACATAATAACCTGTTATGTAACATTTTTGTTGTGTTGTCCATACAAATAATGAATACCCCAAAGTATGTCATCTGTGCTTATCCTCAGTTATCTGCAAATGTTTATATTTTAGTATAGACATAAAAAAGGCAGTGGAATTAAAAAAAAAACAACAATTTCTCCAGAGACCCACATAGCCTTTGTTATCATGCTAACCTTATGCGCCAAAGATTAGGGAGCAATTATTTTAATTATTTATAGTGCCTAGGGGGCGGGTACAGCTGGCTCTGCCTCTAGATAGGCAGAGCCAGCTGTCACTCACGCAGCTGGGCGGATCCCGTCATCTAAGTCGGGATCCGCTCCAGGTGCGGCGTTTCAGTATACCGCGAGCTGTAGCTCGCGGTATACTGAGCTTAGGGTAACAGGAGGACGCTAGTTTGGGGTCCTCCCGTTACCCCAAGGAGAACTATGGGGAAAAACACTGACCCCATAGTTCTCCTTTAATTGAAAAAACCCTATGCTGTGATGCTGCATGCTTCCAGCCAGTAAATTTATTATATTTATTTATTGAAAGTACACACGAGTAGCACCACATAATGTATCAAATGACCAACAGAAACAAACCGATGCTGCAGTTAAAAACCATAACAGTTACTTCTTTATAGGTGACAAAAACCTGAAAGAGAAATTCCAAATCGGCATTCCATTTGAAATATGACACAAACATGAATCACGATTGTCAGCAGAGACAGAGTAGAGCAAAGCTTGTATATCACACAGTGTGACACACAGGCACTGAGATAGCCAGCCAATAAATCTAACGTTATGTGCACCTAAAATACATTTATTTTGTATACTGTTTTACATATTTAACCACTTGAAGACCAGGGTGCTACACCCCCCTCCTGTCCAGGCCATTTTTTAGTATTCAGCGCTGCGGTACTTTGACTGACATTTATTCCGTCATGCAACGATGTACTGAAATTAATTTTATACAATTTTTTGGGGACAGATAGAGCTTTCTTTTGGTGGTATTTAATCACCTCAGGGGTTTTTATTTTTTATTATATAATCAAAAAAGTACCATAAATTTTGTAAAATGAAAACCCGTTTCCTTATAAAATGTTATGAAACATTTATTATCATCCCAATTTTTTGGTAAAATATAAAAGACGCGGTTACGTTGTGTAAAAAGACACCAAACATGTCAAGTTTTAAAATTGCGCGCCCCAGCGAAATCGCAGAAAACGACCACACCCAAAATTAGCCATAGGCGACGCTTTAAAAGCTCATACCGCTCATCAGTTTAGTGTTATCAGTAATTAATGGCCCTAAAATGATTGCTCTCATTCCGACGTTCTCAGCGCTATGTAACATGTGCGGCACAATAGGCGGAATCGTCGTTTTCACACGTTGGCGCATGTGGGGGGGCGGGGGACTTTAAAAAACAATTGTGTTATTTTACTTTTTTTTACATTTGTGACTATTTTATTTTTAGCTTCTTTATTTTTGTTATGCTTTCATTTTTTGTAAACTTTTTTTTTTTTTTACACTTAACTTTATTGCTATCCTATAGGGGGACTAAGAAATCCCCTATGTGATAGCCAATTCAAATAACAGGTCCTCTTTATGGAGACATCAGGGGTCTCCAAGACCCCTGATGTCACCTAGGGACCCCCAGAGAAGCTAATGAAGCAGAGATCTTATGATGCCCTCCTGCTACTACAAGACTCCTGTCCGGCTGTTCAGAAACGGCCATGGACGGGAGGTGGTTAAAGCCAACTCCAACTTTCCCTCGCCCAATCCCCATCCTCTCTGACCTTCCCTGAAGCCTCCACACCATGCCTTAAAAAATACATCATACATACTTTAATTTCATGTGTCTTCCAGCTGATCACATAATGTCATAGGGCCTTCTTCATCTTGTCCAGCATCAGCTGTGGATGGCCCTTACCATTGCACAGAAAGGTGCTCACATAGTGACTTGTATGAGCAATTCTTTACAGTAGCTCTGTGAGCCCAGTGGTGTCATTTCTTATGTCGTATGGTATTTCAGAAACATGGTAAGAGTAAAGAAAGGTTTAAGATGACCCAGAGTTGCTAACTAACCAAGTCTTGCGGATAATATAACCTACATATATTATATACAAGATTCTGATTATTATATGTATGTAAACAATTGACCTCCAGGCAGATATACAGTTGTAATCAAAATTATTCAACCGCAATTGCAAATTGGGTTAATTGGCAAAATTTACAGACTTTCAGCTGTTGGCAATGAACAAATCAAACAAAAGCAATTGAAATAGGTCAACACAACACAAGCAATTGAAAAACAGAAGTCATTAAAAGTTGCATTTTCAGTTGAATTTGGGGAAACCACTTTAAACATTGTGTTGATCTATTTCAATTGCCTTTCTTTGATTTGTGCATTGCAGACAACTGAAAGTTTGTAAATTTTGCCAATAAACCTGATTTGCAATGGAGGGAGTTGAATAATTTTCATTAGAACTGTAAAAAAACACCAGTGAAAAAGGAACCTTGCCGACCAATTTTATAAGGGCTATACCGAAACTAGTATTGGTTTCGGTGCAGAACTGAGTATTTGGGTGAGTACTCGTACTCACCCAAATGCTGCGATACCGGAACTTCCAGTCAGAGGGAGTTCCCTCTGACCGGCAGTGCCACGAGGGAGAATGGAGCAGGCTTCCCGGCCAATCAGGAAGCCGGGTGGCTGGTCATGACACATGAAACAACCAGACCGTATTTCTCCTAAGGTTACCTGTGGGTTTTTCTTTGTATCCCGAACAATTCTCCTGGTAGTAGTGGCTGCAGTCTTCCTTGGTCCACCTGACCATGGCTTGGTATCAAGGGATCCCTGAATTTTCCACTTCTTTATAAGCGATGGAACAGTACTGACTGGCATTTTCAAGGCTTTGGATATATTTTTATATCCTTTTTCAGCTTTATAAGGTTCCATTACCTTGTTACGCAGGTCTTTTGACAGTTATTTTCTGCTCCCCATGGCTCAGTATCTAGCCTGCTCAGTGCATCCAAGTGAGAGCTAACAAACTCATTGACTATATATATATACACAGACACTACTTGCCGTTTAAAAAGTCACAGATGTGGGAAATTAATCTTTAATTGTAGCTTGTGTGTGTGTGTCACCTTGTGTGTCTCTTAAGGTGCCCATACACTGCTCGATTCTCGTACGAGAATCGCAGGAAATCCCGCGATCGTATGAGAATCGAACAGTGTGAACGAAGACGTGCGACCGTTTCTACTGTACGGTCGCACGTCTTTTGTCTAAGGAGCATGTTAGAAAACCAGCCGAGAATCGTACGATTCTGCCCGTTCAGCATTGCGGTCATCGGAAGCCCGCCCCCCAGGGGGGCGGGCTTGCGATGATCGAGAGTGCGATCTGCCTGTCCAAGATGGGCAGATCGTTCGTTTTTTTTAATCACTTTAGAACCATCGCAAGACTAAGGTCTTGCGATGGTTGTACAGTGTATGGCCACCTTAACAAGGCCAAACATTCCAGGGTATGTAAATAATGATCAGGGCCATTTGGGTGATTTCTGTTATCCTTATGATTTAAAAGGGAGCCAAAACAACTTTGTGATAATAAATGGCTTCATATGACCACTATCCTTAAATAAAAGACAGTTTTTTGGCATGATCAGTCATATTTACAATGTCAAAATGTCACGATTTCTGCCAGGGTATGCAAACTTTTGAGCACAACTGTATCTTGTACAACAGATCAGTTTGTGTTCATGCAACAACTGGCTTTTATGGGTCTTCTATACACATTGCTGCACGATTGCGCATACGTTTGATACAACTAGCAAGCATCTCTCATTGTGTACGGGGACCTTTCAATCAACCTTTACATAATAACCTGTTATGTA
Organism: Nanorana parkeri; assembly: GCF_000935625.1. Taxonomy (NCBI): domain Eukaryota; kingdom Metazoa; phylum Chordata; class Amphibia; order Anura; family Dicroglossidae; genus Nanorana; species Nanorana parkeri. The sequence continues at coordinate 631,325 of NW_017306772.1, read as the reverse complement.
ACATTTTTGTTGTGTTGTCCATACAAATAATGAATACCCCAAAGTATGTCATCTGTGCTTATCCTCAGTTATCTGCAAATGTTTATATTTTAGTATAGACATAAAAAAGGCAGTGGAATTAAAAAAAAAACAACAATTTCTCCAGAGACCCACATAGCCTTTGTTATCATGCTAACCTTATGCGCCAAAGATTAGGGAGCAATTATTTTAATTATTTATAGTGCCAGAAGCTCATATTCTATTCTCTGGAAGGGACAAGAGTTACCATTAGCTGTTTATTACCTTTGACTCTCAGCAAATGTGCAGTTGTTTTTGTGCCCTGCCTAGATTTGAATGCTTAAACCATCATACTAATGATGTCCTATTGCATATCTTAGTTTACGAAAGAAAGCAATTTCATTTGTGCTGTAATATATCAATTTCATGATTTCACACTTTTAAATGGTACTAAATCTGGCTTTAATACTGTAAACTTTGTGTTTATTGGGAAAACCATGTAACAGACTGATACAGTTCTAAAATATTTAGTAATACCGTGTTCTGCCAACTGAAACAATTATATAACATTTGTATTTGGGGGGGTTTTTCTGATCAGGTTTGGTAGTGTTCACTAGGCTAGTACAGCGGGCATGAAGATCAATTACATTTATCTCATCTGCCTTTTAGTAAAGGCCGGCTGTAAGTCATGTCAGCAAAAGAGGAAATTTGATTGGTCGCTATGAATACGCACTTTAATCTTTCTATTATTACATAAGCCCAACAGAGAGTATGTCCGGGACATGAAGTTGGGAATAAAAACACACACACACACACACACACACACACACACACCGTAAGTGTATTAATATATTACAAATGATGTGGTCATAGCTTGAAACAGACCTGGACAAATCTCACCCAGAACTTGGAGCCAGCTTTAAAAACCTAGGAGCCAGCACTACACAACCTGATTATGACTATATAGGTAGCTGAAATATACATAGTTAAATATAATTGTTCTGTTAATTTTGAACAGACTTTTTATTTTACCAATTAAAAGGTTGTACAGGAATGTACAGAGAAAAAAATAATACTATGAGATTATGTGGGACTTTATGGAAGAACTGATCAATGGCAAATGGTAAGGCTATACCTAAGATGGTCAATGGAAAGGGCTCTGGGTTCAGGAATATGTGGATTGTTGTATAAGAAATAATATTAGACCATGAACAGTCACTATAAATGGGGGGTGTGTTACAAGAACAGTAATCCTGTGAAAGCTAAGGCAACACATATACAGTGAAGCTATATTAGAAGGACAGCAAATGTATAGCAATATATGGAGATTTGAAACACAGGGAGCAAAGGGGCTCTGTGCATAGGAACATACCGATGGAGAAATAATACTGGTATGGCTACAACAGAGAGCTGCAAAAAAGGGTTGTATGAGAAGCAGTCAATACAAATGACTAGCACCATGAGGGCTGATTAACAAAAAGAGTTGAGAATCTTTACTCAATAAAATAAGTGAATATTCACTTAAATTATCCTTCAATTATTTCACCTGCAAATGGTTAGGTTTTCTAAGTGAACACAGTTACAAATTAGTGAGTGAAAATTTTCAACTCCTTTAGTAAATCAACCTCTTTGTATACAGAGGTAGGGAGTAGGAGCCTATAGGCTAGGCAAGCTGTGGATTCAGCTGTGTGTATAGGAAAGTACAGTAGGATTACTCTGCACCTGGACAATTCTTGCAGAGATCTGGAAAAATTAGGAGCCAGTAAACTACAGCCGGTCACCATGGTGATAGATATTTCCCAATCATATTTTACTGACATTTTTTTCTCAAATTCACAAACACATTGGGGGGAATTTATCAAAACTGGAGCAGAAGAATCTGGAGCAGTTGCCCAGGGCAACCAATCAGCTTCTTTCTTCAGTTTGTTCAGTTAGCTTTGAAAATGAGAGAGAGGCGCTGATTGGTTGTTATATACAGCTGCTCCAGATTTTGTCTGCTCCAGTTTTGATAAATCCCCCCCATGTAAAGTGTGTGTAAACATAGCAGTATAACCGTTTCTGAGAAAACCTAGTTCCAAGTAAAACTTTTTTTTATTTTTTTTTAAACTTTAATTGCTATCACATAGGGGGGCTTACAAGCCCCCTTTGTGATAGCAGATAGTGGTGACAGGTACTCTTTAAGGTGAAGTGCAGATCGCACTTCAATAGCTTATTGCAGGGCTTCAGGAGCCCAGCACTGACAGCTATGGGACCGGAAGTGATGTAAATCTGCATCGCACCCGGTCCCATAGTATGGGGAGGGGATAGGTGAACGGAGGTTCACTGATCTCCCCAGTGATCAAGTACCAGCATTTAAACGCACAAGGGCACAAGTCCTTACTTGCACCCGTGCGCATGTAAACACTGGTACATGTACTGTACTGTATGGACAGAGAAACGCTGCAGCTGGATCACCAACTCCTATACAGTACATGGGCCTACCTAAATGGATATAAATTGAATGAATAGTCTAGGCAGGTTCTCATTTGCACAGTTTTGGTAAATTTAAAGGCCTAATGTGAATGGTGAAACGTAATGCTTTGTAAATTGAGCTTCATATGTTTACACTTCGCCCAAAGCAGCACACAAACTGTGAACATTTCTAGTTGATTAAGTAATTTAGAAAACTGCTAATTGTGCTGCTGTGCCATGCAAGACTCATATTTAGGATTAGACATTTATGTAATGGCAAAACAACTTCCAGCTGTCATGTTGCTTGTTGTCTGTGTATGCATACATGCTTACCCATAGATTTTGATATTTCACAGCTTTTCTCCACTCTGTCAATGAGTGCATTAAAATGTCTTTTCAGGCCACAGTGACTATATATTTGAAGATATTGTAGGTTGCCAAAGAAACAAATAGATCATTTGAAAGGAGCCTTGGCTTTCAGTGTTTGTGTTGACTCCATGCTCTTTATCCTTTACACAAGTCTTGAGTGCACAGACTGGTAGACCTTTTGTTGTTAAAAACTGTGTTATCTCTGTACTGATCCTAAGACAGATGTCACATGGGTGATTCTGCTGCTGGTGATACATTGCTAGCAGCAAGCAGGATTGCCCAGGAGAGGCTTTCTCTTCCTATCACTTTGCTTCCTTACTGGCCTAGAACAGTGCCAGATTTCTCTCACTAGCAAGGAAGTGACTTTTAGACCTCCTGGCTAGCAAGGGAGCAATATCATAGTAACAGGGGACTGGTAAGTTTGCTCGTGTGACATTAGCATTTACTTTCAAGCTGACACTCGGCGCTGGGCAGCATATTTTGAATGGCTGCTTGGCACAAGAACTGACAGTGCTGCGCTAGGGGACGGCAGAGGAGCCTCTCACCTAGCGCAGTGGAAGGCACATGGCAACCCACTCAATATGGGGTTGCGACCCACTTTTGGGTCATGACCCACCAGTTAGGAAACAAAGTATTAAAGGATGCTGCACAACCAAATGGCAAATCCACATACTGGATTTTTTTATCTGCTGCAGGGCAAACAAAGGTAAATACAGGTGAAACTCGAATAATTCGAATATCGTGCAAAAGTAATTGCAGTAAGTGCAGCAAAAGGGGCCCAAACCAAGTACTGAGTACATATGCATGCTTGTACTTTTCAGAGGTCCGATATTGTTCTATGTACAATCCTTGTTTTATTGATTGCATGTAATAATCTACTTTTTTGAGGTTGTGGATTTGGGGTTCTTGGGGTTTTCATGAGCTGTAAGCCATAATCATCACAATTATGACAAATCACGGCTTGAATTATCTTGCTTTGCATGTAATGAGTCTATCTCATATATTAGTTTCACCTTTTAACTTGCATTAGTGAAATAAATGAACTTTGCACGATATTCTAATTATTCGAGTTTCACCTGTAGGTAAGTATGCTGCACAACAGTTTACGATATCCCTGCCCTTCATTAGACTAACAGGTTGGGGACACATGAAACTGCTGTTCAACATGTTTATCGATGTACCTTTGTTTTGTTTGCACTGCAGCAGACAATAAATTCATTGTGTGGATTTGCCATTTGGTTCTGCATCCTTTCCTTGTAATTTTGTAGTACTAAACATAATAAACAAAAAAATTTATTTGAAAACATTATAAATTCCCTTTAGTTTTCCCCACAGACTTTAGATTAGTATGTAATGCTGGCCATGTAAATTAGTATGTAATGCTGGCCATACGCTCTTCATCTGATTGTTTAATCTTTTTACACAAAATGTATCAAAACTATGCAATATGAGAACAAACGTAAACAATGCTTTCTTATCTAAAATCAGGCATAATTGATGTCTGATCTATATGAGATAAATGAGTCTGATATATGGTGGTCAATAAGTGAACAGAGTATGTGATCAGCCCAGGCGCTTGCTGTGCAGTGTGCCAGTTACTTTGCCATCTATTTTGATGGAGATGACGTTGCAAGCTCTGTGTATAACCTCTTCTTCCTTTTCTCTTATAAAGTGTACTTTTGCAATAAATATTATTACTTCTAGTAAGGAAATCTAAGAAGGCAGGCGATCTTCAACGCATATCATTTACACAAGCGTATTCTTGCATTAAATTAGTTGCTAGGCAAACCAGTCTGAAATCTAAACACTGCTGATATTGTTTATTTGGCCTACTTGCAAAGGTCAGCATAGAGCGGCAGCGGGGCATAATCCACATAAGAGAAACATGCAGATGTCAGGCAATGTCTGATTACCCTTCCTATCCTGTACTGTATAAATATTGCTGGGAGAGCAGACACTATTCCAGCTGCAAACATAGCAACTTTACTACTTGGCTACGACACCCACACATACAGCGTAACTAGTAAACAACAGCAGAAATTCCTTTTGTAGCAAGTAAAATGTATTGAGCTTAAACTTACTGCAGATTTATATAGAAAGGTGTGCTTAGTGCTGTGTGACACGTAGGCACCGATTAGGAGAAAAGTTAAGCTCTGTCATAAACGCTTCTAGAGCCACGTAGTACAGTTAGTGAGGTTGCTGTTCATTCCAAAGGACCAGTAGTAAAGTGCAAGATGGACGATGAGGCTACAGCGTTACTAGAAAAAAACAGCAGAAATTCCTTTTGTAGCAAGTAAAATGTATTGAGCTTAAACTTACTGCAGATTTATATAGAAAGGTGTGCTTAGTGCCGTGGGATCACTGACACCTAAGCACCGATTTGGAGAAAAGTCAAGCTCTGGCCTACTCGCTACTAGAGCCACGTACTACAGTTAGTGAGGTTGCTGTTCATTCCAAAGGACCAGTAGTAAAGTGCAAGATGGACGATGAGGATGGTCAGAAAACTTTCTTTGAAGAAGCTAATATTATAAGGAAGCCCTAAATTTGGTCTAAAGGCACTCAAGCAGCAATCTAAGGATATGTGTAGGCACTTGCAAGTGTCTACTGTAAAATGTATTTTAGTTGCTTCCCTCCTAAAAGTTTTTGATAGAAGGGGGAAGGGTTAACCACAGATTTTGTAGTGTGGTGTTTGCCCCAGTTTGGAAAATCTCCCTTCACTTCCTGTCCAGACAGGAAGCGAGTGGGAATTTGTACAATACAAAAAACCAAAGCAATGCTCAAATGTATTATTGGAGTTCTGCTTAAACTTAAGTAGCATGTGTGATGATAGGATGATTGTGTGGAGAGAATGGTGGAGTTGTACTTAACACAGTGCTACTCTAATTTCCCCCAAAACCTGCTGGTCAAAAACTGAATTAAAACTCATGCCTGTGCTAGGAAGCCAGAGAAGGTGACACATTTGAAATGCCAATGGACAGCTAAGAAAGAATGGAGAGATGTCTTAAACCTCCACTGGAGGGTCTTCAAAGCAGAACTCTGGGCAAATCTAAAACGTAACACTTACAGTGGGGCTACCCCCACACTGCAAGGGTTAAGTGCTCGTTGTGTCTAGGGGAAAAAGTGCTATACTCACCCGAACCACGATCCCGCTTGCTCTTAGACCAGTCCCCTTAGCTTCTCTCCCCTCTGCTCCAACAGTCTAAGTTCTGTGAATCATCACGTTCTATACAGTGTATAGAATGTTAGGGCGCCGCGATGATTGTGTGGAGGAGGAGACAGGCTGGAGGGAACAACATTAAAGCCCCGTTAACATTGAGCGATTTATCGTGCGGTAATTCCCGCGATATGGTATGATAAATGGTACCGGATTAAACTCAAAAATGAATTCCTCAAACATTTTTGAGTTTAATCCGGTACCATTTATTATGTATGACAGAGGAGGTCGCGGCCATCTTGCTTCATTGAAGACGCGATGGAGGTCCTGTGTGCGGCGGATTCGGGTCCCTGAAGATGGCGGACGCGGCACAGGTACTCGTTTTATGTATTGGAGTATTTGCACGAGTACGAGTACTCATGCAAATACTCGGTATCGCGGCCGATACCGATGCTTGTATCGGTATCGGTGCATCCCTAATTTTCATCATAGTTTTTGTCAACAACACTTTTTCAGTGACTAAAACTAAATAAAAATTAAAGTACAATTAAACTCTGCTTTTTTGCATATATCTACTGCAAGCAGTAGATATTAGCAAAAACATGTAGAAAAATAAAAAAGTTACCAAAAACGTAATTACTTACCTCCATCACCGCCGCTCGCTCCCATCTGAAGTAGAGATCTTCGGTGGGGAGAACAGGAGAGACACAGTGGAGATAAATGCACACAGCTGGGAGCGTGAACATCGGACAGACACCGTGGGACCCGAAGAGTCTGCGCTGGATCAGAGACCGTCACCAGCGCTGGAGGGATTGCTCAATACAAGTGGAAGGAAGAACATGATCGGATCAAGAGGCATCATTTAAGGTAAGTCCTTGAAGCAGCATTTGGGGGGAGGGGGGGGGAGAAAACATTTATGACTTTAATGTCACTTTAAGCTATGATAACTAAAACTATAAGGAAAATATATTGACATTTTAGTCAACTAACTAAAACTAGAGTAAGATGTTAGGGGGAGACGATTTGGAAAGTGATCCAATCAGAACTAATCTCTTTGGACTTCCAGTTCCGGTTCCATCCTGAATGGACGGCTAATAGGTAATATGTGCAATGGCATTACAGCCAATATCGATTTTCATTTTAATATTTAAGAGTTGTACTTCTGCTTGAAAGAATGAAAAATGTCATATGTCAGTTGTTACAATCGATGCATATCTAATTACTGGTCCATTGTTGAAAATACTCAGTATTATTGTTTCTTTATAGGACTTGGTTTAATCAAATGTTAATAAACACATATTAAATAATCACAACAGTTAAATCTGTGTCTGTATTACATGTTCAAATCTTAAAACCATAAGTAATAACCGGTTAACAGATGTTTACTCCAGAAGTATATAATTAGATTGGAAATTCAAGAGAAATTCTTAAATCACTCTTTAACTAAACCCACTAGATTTTTGTAGACTAAATCTACTGTAGATTTAGTTGACTAAAATCTTATGATATTTGATTGACTAAAACTAACACAATTCAGATGACTAAAACTAAATGGCATTTAGTCTAAAGACTATCAGGGCTATTCACAAAAGGGTGAAGAGTTTGGAGAAGGCAGGAGAAGTGAACAATCTAGGACAAAATAGCTGATTTAGAAAATGTTTCCAATTCAGCTCACTTTTCAGTTCAGCTATGTTGTCCTAGATTGGTCACTTCTCCTGCTTTCTCCAAACCCTTCACCCTTTAGTGAATAACCCTCTATGACTAAAACTAGATTGAAATGTGCTGTGAAAATTAACACTGGTCAGATGATGAGTGTTTCAATAGTGTCTGTGTCCATCATTCAGTAAATAATAATCTTTATATCATTATTTGTGTTTTCTTTGTTACCCTTGACCTAAATTCTACAAAAGAGCATTTTTATGATTACTATTTATGTCAACAATTTTTTCTTACAGAGAAGATAGTGTGATCTATTCTACATTTAATCACTACTTCTTACCATCTCTTCCCCCTCCCTGCAACCCTTTATCAAGAACCTGAAAGATCAGGATTTCCATTCACTACATTATCTGGAAAAGCTTGCCTAATTAACTGTAAAGGCAAGCTAGCGAAATGAGCATATGCTCGAATGACAGTGAACTGGTCTCAAGCTGAATTAAATTCTGCCTATTACTTAAAGAAGAAGTACTGGGATAGTAAAATATACTCTTCACAATGCTTAGAGCAAACGTGGGACACTGCAGCTGTCACACACTGGCTCTGTAGATTGAGAGCTGAGTGATCATGTGACCGCTGATCGCACAGCTCACAGTCTTCCCCCTGGAAAGAGTAGTGACTGTCAGTTACCGCTTCCCGCAGGTATTCCCCCCTCTCCTCTCTGTTTCCCCAATGCTCATTGAAGGGACAGACAGGGGAGGGGGTGGGCTCAGCTGGGTCAAAGAGCTCTAGAGCAGCGTTTCTCAACCTTGTCAGTCACAGCACCATTAAAAACTATGCAAAATATCAAGGCACCCTAGTTTAAAATGTCATAGATTTTAAAGGGGGACCCCATACTAAGACAAAAACGTGAGTTTCCCCCTTTACATTGAAGTGCTCCCTTCAAATCAAGATGACCCCCTTTACATCAGAGTTATCCTGTTTCAGTAGCTCCCCTTCACATAAGGAGCCCTCCTTTCACATCAGAAGCCCCTCTTGCACATAAGAAACCCCCCCCCCCCTTCAAAATTTCCCCCCTTACAAAAGAAAAATACCCCTTTACATCAGGAGCCCCCTTCACGTCAGTTTTTATTCCCCGCTTCACATCACTGCCACGACACCCTGGTTAAGAAAGGCTGCTCTAGCGCACTGAGCAAGCTGTCAATTGGCAAGCTGGGACAATATTTTCGGGATCCTTCCCGGCTACAACGCAGCTCTGCATTGTCAGCATATAGCAGGCAGTAATCCGCTATATACTGACTTTGGATCACAGGAGTACTTTAGCAAATGTTCTCCTGTGACCCAAAACAGAAGTAAAGCCAAAAAAAGGTTCAGCTTTACTATACTATATTTTAATGCAGGTATAAATTGTAGTGGCTACATACAAAGTTCCTAGCCCATATCAACCACTGAGCTATAATCTTTCTGTAGATTAATGATTATGATTGGTTAGTATTGGTTATTGTACTTTGATTGCATAATTACATTTCATTAGAAATCTCTTTTTAATTTAAATATAAGAAGGAAACCCTGTTAAAATATGTCTAGATCTTGGCTATAAAAGGAAATAGAAAAAGGACTTTAAAAGCTATCAATAAATATTGGAAACTGCCTTTATGTGTGTATGTATATATTTTTCACATACACATATATATATAATATTCTTTTAAAATACTTCAAGTGCTAAGAATTCCAAGGAATTGTAAAAGATACCATAAAAGACATACATTTGTGGGTTTTTTTAAATGTTTATATTTTTGCATATGTTTAAGTAGGTGCCTACAATGTTTGTAAAAAAAATGGAGTTGCATTGGTTCTGTAAACAAATGGATCTGAAATCTCATTCTTCTATTTTAACTTACAGGAAGATACTTCTTGATTTATCAAAATGGAAGACTGTCTTCATACATCTTCAGAAAACCTCTCCAAATTAGTGAGTTGGGCTCATAGCCATGGGACAATTTGTAGCCTTATTCCAAACCTGAAGCACTTACTTTCTGAGGGCTCCCATGGAACTCTTACAGCTATGTGGGGATGCAGTGCTGGGCATGCATACCACTGGCCATTGACTACAACCTGCAGGGCTGGCCCTCAGGAGAGAGTGTGCTTCCAAGACAGTAGAAGCTTTAACTCAGACAGTCCTAGTATCATTGGTGTGCCCTCAGAGACTCAGACAAGTCCATTGGATAGGTACCCTGGGAGACCAGTAAAATCAAAACTTGACTGCAATATAACAAGAGACTCCTGTGACTTTTCCTACTGTAGTGAACCTTCAGAGCTGGATGAGCCTGTAGAAGAATTTGAAGATGAAACCACATTGTTTGACATGGTGTGTGAATCTTCTGTAACAGATGAGGACAGTGACTTTGAACAAGTCCAGCAGTCACCTAGTGTTTCCCGCAAGAGGTCCAGTGGTGGTGTTAACTCTTGTCTTTCTGGATCTCAGTCGCACATTGTGGATGAGGACAGTAGTGATGTGATTGTGAAAAAAATTAAACAGGAAAAACCGGAAGACTACTATATTGTTGCTAATGCAGAACTTACTGGTGGTGCTGATGGTCCCTCACTGGCGCTAACACAGATGGCCAAGCCGAAGAACCAAACTGCCACCACAACCCCTTTTGTGGGACAATCCAAGCCACTGAACATTTTTCCCCCATCCCTAAATAACGAGCTTGAAGTTCAAGCTATTGCACCTTCTCCACTGATCCTGCAAAGGCCCACATCTCAAAAGCCTGTGAGACCACCATTGTCCTCCCAAAGCAAAATACCATCTAATCCTCCAGCTGTCAATCAGCAGAAGGGAATACAAATGCCAGTCAGTACGTCCACAGGAAATCCTAGCCAACCTATTAACATACCTTTATCAGCACTTCAGTTGCCAGGACAGGAAAAGAAAGAAGTCTCTGAAGACCTTCACCCACCTGTACTGAAACCAGCATTGTCCTGTGACATGGCACTCTCCCCATCAATGAATGCAGAGCCTGAAGTTAGTTCCAGCCAGCAGCAGCCAAATACCATCCCCAATGTCAGCTCTGAGGCAGCAGCACAGTCCATTCCAGGTATGTAAGTGTGTGCATGTGACCATGAATGCTGTCTTATACATTGTTTGAATCATACTTAATCTCTAAATGAATAGAAAAAAACATTACATAGCATTGGACTGTATGAAAATATATTATTATATTGTATTACTTAAAAAAAAATATTTTTAACTGTTTAATACCCATAGGCTTTGTGTTCATTTGTATGCTAAGTCATTTCACTTGTCGATTTTACACTATATAATGTTTTGCTTTTGTTGCTTATGCTAACAAATCATGCTTAGCTTTATTTTGGACAGACAGGCCATTAATTTTGGTAGAAAATCTTATGTGATCACTTTTAACTCCCAACACATGGAAACGCTTGTTGGAAGCTCACTTTAAGACCCAACTGATACATGTATAAAACAGTCACATTGTTTGCTGTAATCAAACCACCACCTTGTCTCCTCTCTATTGGCAGTGCCGATTATATAGCCAGACAGCATGCTGTCCAGGAACAGTCTCATCTCAAAAGTTTTGGGTCTCAACCCCTTTCTGTCATTGCCCACCACGCATGTGCCCCACCTTCCATACTACCATGTAGCCGCTTTCAACACCTACCGCTCATGTACCCCTCTTCTGTCACCAACCATTGTGCTTTATCTTTAGATACCAAGATAGAGCTGTACAATGATAGAGCTGTACAATGTAAGATGGCTTTACAAGGTTACTATTTCATATGCAAAGTTTTAGATTTTATTTGTTCAGAAAACCCGATGGCTGTGTGCTGATTGGTGTATAGGTTAAAGGAGTGATGTGGTGCAGAGTGGTATGCTCCTCACCAATCATTGTCTAAGGTGGAACTTAAAGTGTTATTTAGGCACCCATTGTACTGTATGGAGACTGTAGACATGACCTAAGTGTGAATTGAACTGCAACAGATGTGCTATATAATTTGTTTCCCAAGATATTATCAGCTTACCTCTAGTGGTTGGTCTTGGTGGAATGTTGCAGGTACAAAAAGCCAAAAAGTCCTCCATTCAACCACATAGCATATACTGTATATATAACATGGTTATAGGTCCTAGAGAGGCGCAACCCAAATGTTAACAGCCAGTATTTTCAGTTTAAGCTAAACTCAAGGCAGATATATAATATACATTTTAAATTATCAGTGTAAGTACTGTAGTATATAGTAGGAGTTCCAAAATTTGACTAGGTAGTACCCTCTTTCAATCCCCTGCATAGAAGACCTTAGACTGTGAGAGGGAGGGGCAGCACTGGGAGCCAGTCAACTGAACTGCATCTGAATATGCTGGCAGTAAAAAAAAGCTGACAGGAAGAGAGAGCAGAGTAATGACTTCCTCATTCTGCTACTGCTGCTCCTTTACTCTCCAGTCAAAAGACTGGGGACAGAGTGGTGTCAGTAGTGTATTTCCTAATTGTAACAGAGAAAGTGATGTCATCCTCCTGGTTGTATGACTGTCTCAGGACCGAATTGTAACAGAGAAAGTGATGTCATCCTCCTGGTTGTATGACTGTCTCAGGACCGAATGGGCAGAAATTCACCCCTAAGTGTATTTAATCCGTGTATTGGATGTTTGCCTGGAGTTCGGCTCTAACCTTCTACCGACTGCTTTGTCCTTTTACACACTTTTTAAACTGACCACAGAGATTCCTAGTTTTGTGTATAATTCAGAAATAAAATAATTCAGTAAAACGTGTGTTGCTCCCCTCTACAATGACTTATATTATATCCGTTTGATTGTTATGAAATATTTAATCCAGGGGTGGACAAAAATCAGGAGCCAGTCTTTCCAATCCAAGAGCATATTTTTTTTTAGGTGCCAGCTCCATTGACAACATGGGAAAACTTCAAAAGTTAGGCCCAGCTGTGATTTTTTTAGAGCACTGGCTACCTAGTTCCTGGGATTTGTCCAACCCTGATTTAATCACAGTGGAACTATATGCTTTCAGTTCAAATTGAAAATAGATATCTGAAAAGTGATTTCAATTCATCACAATGAAAGAACATAAATAACTTACTGCATAAGTATACAAGCGAATTAGAAGATGCACATTTGACAGCCATTGCAGTCTTGGGTCTGTATAGATGGGTATCTAGCAAATTTCTGCATATGGATGCTGCAGTTTTCCTTTCTTCTTAGAACTAGCTCTGTCGGATTGCATGGAGATCATTAGAGTACAGCCTTCTCTATTGGATTGAAACTTAAACTGATTTAGCCATTCTAGGACATTCAAATTCTTGTTTTAAACCATTCTTGTGTAGTTTGGTTTAATACTTGGGGTCGTTGTCTTGCAGGAAGACATCTTCTCCAGGTCTCAGGTTTACTGCCCACTGCATCAGGTTTTCTTCCATGATTTCCCTGAATTTTGTTTTATTCTTTCATTCTGTCTCCTACTCTCCGATAGCCTAATGCTACAGTCACCTATCAAACACCATTAGACTGTGCCTACAAGGCTCAGACTGCAGAAGTTACTGAAGGATCTAGACTGCACGGCTCTGTGGAAATTAATTTTATTTAAATCCAAAAGAATGTCACATTTTTCATATTATATGGCACCTTACCCTAAAACAACCTATTTAAAAACAAGTTGACAACATTGTCAAATTCAAACACACCATCCACTCATTCATGCGTGCACCACACATTTGTTTGTGTAATGATTCAATGCTGGTAAATCTTTTGATGGTTAATTGATGTAAAGAAAAGAAGGGGAAGGGGGAGAGGCAGAATTTCGAAAGCTCAAGTTCAATTCTGATGCTTGGGCAATAGAATTATGAACTCCGCTGCCCAGTCCCCGTTTTGTGGGTAATATATGGACACGCCAGTACTTATTGGTGGAAAAAAACATATTCATTGGTTTGCCAGCAGCCGTGTCGTGCATCATTTTTCCAAATGGGCTAATGGTAACATACCAAACAGTCCTGCAATCACATGCACTAAGGATATCTATTGGCATGTAGATGGCATTTATAAGCAACAGCCTTTATATCTCCCTTGGCAAGAAAAGTAGCGGTCACCATATTGTTCCTCCGCAGTAGTTTTAATACTTGTCCAGTCTTCTGCATCCATACGAGTTATATCTATATTATAATCACTGTAAGCCTTTCATATTGGTATACTGCAAGCTGATTATCCTCCAGGATGTTTGCTTGTGTCTGGTGTGTGTTCGGCCAAATGCCTGTAGTGTTTTGTTGACGCGTTTCACCCCTCCCATTACGGGGCTTCCTCAGAATGTGGGCGAGGGCAGGTGCATAGCCTCCTTATACGGCTGTTCCTCACCTAATGTTACAGTCACCATGCTTGACGATAGAAATCGTAACTTGGTGAACTGCAGTTTTTGGTTTAAATGCGAGTGTCAATCTGGAGGTGTGGGTGGTCCTAAGCAGACTGCATTTAAATGTAGAATATCCTAGGTAAGGCCCACATGTGATGCTGAGCCTCTGTGAGGTAAAATTTAGACTATTTGTCCTGCTCACCATTGTTTCTGAGACAGTAAAAGAGAGAAAATCTAAACTTCAAAGTTGCTATTTAAGGCCCTTTCACACCAGGTCTATGCTTTAATTAAACACGGTACAACAGAACATACCTACTGTGCGTTAGATGTGTTGTACTGTACTGCCATTCATTTGAATGACACCCCAAATGCACATCCCACCCGCAATGCGATAGACCGCGCTGCAACGCATAGTTGAAAAAATTTGGGATTTGTCAAGCCCTGGTTTAAATGGGCATTTCCGTAACTTCGAGATATTGTTTCTCACTTTCTGTTGTGTTTTACAGCACAGGAAAGGAAGGGAAATCTCCCCTATGGGGCACACATGGAAAAACCAATAACCTTGCATGGTTTTAACCAAGCATGATTTTTCTACTGTCCAAAAAAATGTTTTGCCTTTAGATCAACCTTAAAGTGGACCTTTACCCCCTTTCACTAAAAATCACATCAGCATGCAGCTCTGCACGATGATATAAAATCATCTTACATTCATTAGCTAAACAAACATATTTTTGTTTTGCTTACAAATAGAGTTTTATCCACTTCCTTGTCCACTTTGGCACAAATGATATAATTGTGCACAAGCGTTGCATCCTGGGAAGGTTAAATCAGCAGAGCATTGCTGGGAAATCTCTGTAATCTCATGAGATCTCAGGTAAAGGCATGTTCCTCCCCTGAGATGATGTGCATGGTCACATGTCCTAGTCACATGTGCCAGAATTCCAGGAAGTAAAGGGAGATATATTTATCTGCTCTTCGTAAACATGGCCACTGTGAGAAGACTGGCAAAGAAAAGAGAAATAAGGTATGTAAAGAATACAAATCCGGCAATTATCTAGAAGTACAGGTGACACTCGAATAATTAGAATATCGTGCAAAGTTCATTTATCTCACTAATGCAACTTAAAAGGTGAAACTAATATATGAGATAGACTCATTACATGCAAAGCAAGATAATTCAAGCCGTGATTTGTCATAATTGTGATGATTATGGCTTACAGCTCATGAAAACCCCAAGAACCCCAAATCAACAACCTCAAAAAAGTAGATTATTACATGCAATCAATAAGACAAGGATTGTACATAGAACAATATCGGACCTCTGAAAAGTACAAGCATGCATATGTACTCAGTACTTGGTTTGGGCCCCTTTTGCAGAACTTAATGCAATTACTTTTGCACGATATTCTAATTATTCGAGTTTCACCTGTATGTGTTTGTATATTGACATTACGAAAGGTGCCTTTGTTGTTATTTTAAAAATATGAGTAAAGGTCCACTTTAATGATTGATTTAGCTCTACTCCAAAAGGATATTTAGTGACTTTTAAATTTTGGTGTATCCATCCCTTGGCTTGTTCTCTTCAGTCACCATTTACTGGAGATGCTTGGTATGTTTTTTTTTTGTCTTATGTGGTGTAGGTTATGCCAGAATAATGACTCACCAGAAGTTGGATCATATATATATA
>NW_017306772.1:600928-614540 GCF_000935625.1 Nanorana parkeri | reverse complement strand
TATATATATATGAGCTAAGAGTCCCTGTTATTATTTTAGATGTTTGCTAAAAATGTGTAAAGTGTATAGCAGTGTTTTGAGGGTTAGTTGATAATTTGGAGTGCTTCCCTGGGAAATAAGAGTGAAAATAATTGTCAGTGGGCTTTTGTTCGCTTCAAGCGGGTTTACTATTCCTGTACAAGACAAATCACACTTGAAGCAGGTCAGAAGGAGGTCAACTGCATGCTCCAGTCAATGATTTCTAAATGATCTTAGAAGCGTCTCAAACTAATGTGAAACTGATGCCATTAACATAAGCCCAAAGTTTGTTGACAGAGACCCTGTGGGAGGGAAAAAGTTCCCCTAGTACAGCACACTAGAGAGGGAGCAGCATGAACTGAAAACATCACAAGATCAAACTCTTTTGTTAAAAACCCAAGAGGGACATAGAAGCACTATGGGTTTTCATAAATGGCTTTAATCTACAAAAATAAAGGTTGTGCCCTAATGCCTAACTCTTTTTGTTCCTTTTGGTTAATTACTATAACCAAGTTTGTCCATTAAGATATTATGTGACCACAGAATATAATTACACTGGAATGGTTCAATACTAGGTTTACGTACAGGAATGTTGCATTAGACAAGTGAGGTTGTAACCCTGGTCCTGGTATTTAAAACTGAAAAACACTTTTTAAAGCTCACTCGAAAATGAATTTCTAGAAAGGAAACAATAGATAATAAACCCCTAGAAGCTGCCTAAGGCCTGTTTCACACCTAGGCGTTTTACAGCGCGTTCCTACGCTCTGTAAAACACTCAACATGTGAAAACCAAATGTTATGTTGATCTCCCTTCCCTCTCTGTTCTGATCACGCTGGGAGATAATCAGGTGATTTTCCACTGACTTTAATGAGAGAATCATAGGACTGTTGTTTGGTTTACATAACCACATTATATTTCAGAAAGAATGGAATGCAAATGATTGCTACTTTTAGCGGAACAATGTACAGAGATTAATGTAAATAATTTATACAAAAAGTATATGAAACCATCTCAGAGGAAGAATCTCAGCTGGCAACATTGACTAATTATAATGTGTCTCATCTGGATATAGCGACAGGGCCCCTCAGCGCTCACACATGTGAGATTTTTAAAATACTACTTGTGATTTATTTATAACAAAATAATGGTTATACATGTGAGATCGGTGATAAACAGGTTGCATATTTGGACAAATATCATAAAGGAATGATTTGATGGAAGGATGATTTCCTTCATTCAGACAGTAGAGCTCTAATTAATACTATTTTTGTTTTCTTGTTGAATTGACCTATGTTGTTTTATATAGCCATTACATCTCACTAGTTATATGGCCACTGTTTAGGAATTATAAAATGATTCTGTTTATACAGGTGCAACAAGATTCCATCAGAATCAAAATTTTAATAAATAATTTTATGCTTGTAAAATACATAGGGGTGTGTATAAAACATTCACAGAGTTTTTCGCTCTGTGTTGTAGATTCACACCACATTGTGGTGACTCGATGAAGGCGGTATGCTCCTCGGTTCCATCTGGTGACCATAGTGCAGTGCGAATTAGTGAGGGCTTTAAAGGTTCAGTGTACTTTTAAACAATATGTACCTTTGTCACCTGCCATGGTAATTAGGGTGTTGGGGGCCCACTAAGATTTGTTTCTATGGGGCCCTGCGAATTCTAGTTATGCCCCTGGTAATTTAGTTTGGTTCTTAAGTACAGGCTTACAAACATTTTCAGCATATCCCTGACAGTTATACATCTTTTTACTTTATAACATTTTATATGGTAGATAACTTACAAAGTGTAGCAATGTTTTTTAATATGTGTTGCCCGCTTTAAGAAGCTATCCTGCCTTGCCAAAATCTTTTTTTATTACCCTAGTGCTAGAGCTGATAATATCTATGATTGTAACCTATTTCTGAAGCTGGATTTCCTTCAAACATGCAAATGAGTCTCTTCTAAAGCAGATGCTCAGAATAATGTGATGCCTGTGTATCAAAACCGTTGAGAGTCAGTACCAGCCACACTGTGTCTGTAAAGCCCCAATTGACAGCTACGACATGCTTATATGTCAGGGATGGACAAATCCCAGGAGCCAGGTCGCCAATGCTCCTTAAAAATTACATCTGGCGCCTAACTTTTGCAGTTTTCTCCAGTTGGTGTCAATGGAGCTGTCTCCTAAAAAATCCTGCTGGCTCCTGAATTGGACAGACTGGCTCCTAAATTCCATATTAATTTTTCCACCCCTGTAGTACTGGCTATATAACTCCTTGTTCCCAATTCTGTGTGTAACTGATAGAGGATAGATGGACAGTGCTTTCTTTGTCATTGGAGTTATATTGTGTCACTAGCCTAGATATAAATACTTAGAGTTGTCCTTTACTTGGGGAGAATGTAATTGTTTGTCCCTGCTAAGGCAAATTATTTCATTGTAATCCCAGAGGAACAACAAGATGATGCATTACTGAGCGCTCACAGGAGACATGAGATAGAAAACCAATCCCGTAACAAAATCGCCGCACTGCATTGCATCCGACTGACAGGTGATAATTAATAATGGATCTGGGTAGCTGCACCTGTTATATTACTGTACAGCAGTTATTAGTTCACCATCTATGTTTAATGTGCACTGCTCTACAGCCTAAACTACAAACTGGAGTCTTCGCTTTAATACTCTCTCTGGTACCGTTGTACATTTTCTGTCTGTGTTGTGTCTTTATAAATCTAGATGATGAGCTGTGCTTTGTGTAAATTTTGTTCTTACAAGGAAAGCCGTATGGAACATTTTCAGCTATCATACAGGTTGTACAACATTCATTTCCCTGTACTAAGACCTCGCTTGTCTATGTAATGTGAGATAGCAGAAGTCCTTTGTGCTTGCCACTCTTTGTATACATTTGGATGCTGTTTATGAAGACATGAATTTAAAGGGTATCTATGGTAAAACATGAGATATAAATCTGTTTTTCTATATTGAATTTCCATAAGTTCTATTCCACTCCTAATAACCTCATCTATCTAGAAGTTTGTAAACTTCCCGATCTATAGAGCCGATGTGACACTTTCATTGTTACGCGTTGGCTCGAACTATTAAGTTGAGTGAAGCTCACTCACCTCATAGTTCTCCTTTAATGAAGATGCCCATAGAATGTACTTCCTCAGTGCACTGACACAATTTCACCCAGCCCTGTGACCATGCACTTCCTTGAGTTGAAACTCTCAAAGGGCATGTCTTCTGAACTACAACTCGTCTGAACAATGTAACATGATCATTGCTTGCTGGAAGGAATGCATGATGGGATGAGTATTGTTGAGAAATCAAGATTGCATCACATCAAGCAGCAGGGAAAGAGACGTAAAGTGCACTGGGTGTCCAGTAAGTTGAGCACTCACTACATAAAAGGGATTTTTTAAAGTAAGATTTGATTGCATTATCAAAACAAGTCTAGTTTCTATCCCTATTACAATGCTGATGTTGTAACAGGACAGTAGATACTGTAACTTCTTTAGTTTATGCTAAAGAAGTGCATACAGTATATAAATGTATATAATATTTTGCTGCAGCCACACACTGCCCTCATCCTGAAAGTGTTTCTTTGCTGCCTGGCAGGCTTAGTGCTTGCCCAAGTATTTGCTCTTCTTTCATTGTTTTCCAGTTTGAAAATGCTTGCTGCAAGTTTATATGTATCCTGATTGGTTTGCATTTATGTGAAGAATCCAGGTACGGACCCTGTGCACAAATGTCTACTCCAGTGACTTAACATTACATTAAAAATGAGAATTAAAAATAATTAAAAACAAGCAGCCAACTGGAGTTGTAACTAATAGAAACCAATCAGATTTCACCATTTTATTTTGAGAACACATTGTTTATCATGCTAATTTTCTTCAGAATTAATGGATCAGCTCCATAGTGTCTTATGATAATATGTTATGGATTTAACGTGCATCTATAGGCCAAACTTTTCTTAATTTGCTATGGATAGAGTGGGGACGGTTTTGAGCATGAGTCAGCAACAGGTCAGGGACAAGATTGTAGACCTGCACAAGGCTGGAATGGGCTACAAGACTATCAGCAAGAAGCTTGGTGAGAAGGAAACAACTGTTGGAGCGATTATTCGCAAATGGAGGGAATACAATCGCCCTCGGTCTGGAGCTCCATGCAAGATTTTGCCTCATGGAGTAAGGATGATCATGAGAAAAGTGAGGGAATCAGCCCAGAGCTACACGGGAGGAGCTTGTGAATGATCTCAAGACAGTTGGGACCACAGTCACCAAACAAACTATTGGTAACACAATACACCGCCATGGATTGAGATCTTGATCAAACATCTTTGGGAAAGATTTAAGTGGTGTAATAAACTACTTCCTGATATTTTATAAAAGCCAAAATGACAACTGAAAAGATGGCAGCAACTAAGCACATAGTTTGTTTTGGTCATTGGTTTGTGGTTGCGGAAAAACACTTATAATTTACAAAATCAGTTTTGTAACTTTGTAATAAAGCTTTTTTTCCAGGTATTTAAACTAATGACAAGAATTGAATCACAGCTGTCTCACACCTTTTTATCACTTGATAACCCTGTACCCCCACATTATGACATGTGAAATACTTTAAAACACCTTCAGCCCTCATTCTGAAGTGGTCTGTGCTGGCAGAGCTGAGTAACAGCCAACCCCGGCCACACTGTGTCTCACCAGATCTGAGAGCACAGAGCCTATTAGTCATATTTAGACAACTTGAACAACTGCTGTAACAGGAAAGTGGAGCTAAGACTATAAAAATAATAAATGTTAGTATAATATCCTAATATGAATGCATATCTATTCCTGTAAATTCAACTGAGCTTTAATTTTGTGTCACATGCTTTACATGTTCTTTAAAATCTGACAAAGCTGATTCTGTGAATGCAGTGTTGGAATGGCCAGATACATTCTGTGCACATAATGTAATAATGTGCCTTTCACTGTAAAAATAAATAAATGATCAAAACCTGACAGATGTTCTACACACCTCTACTAAACAGCAGTGCCTTTGTCTGTGTCCCATTTGGAGATCAATCCCATCACTTCTTGTTCTTGTTATACCCTTAAAGTGACATTAAAGTCAAAAAATGTTCCCCCCCCCCTACCATGGTAATGTCAGCACTTAACTTAAATGTCTCTTAATCCGATCTTCTTTGCTGATGTTTTCATCTGTCCCTCCAGCTGTGCAGCGGCTCTCCGATCCAGCACTGACTCCTCTGTCCTTGCAGGCACTTCCGATTCTGCATGCAGGTGCACGCGTCCATTGACTTACCTTGCGTCTCTGCTCGTCTCCCGGCCGAAAGTCCGAACTGCGCATGCGCCCGCCCCAAGATGCTTTGCGGCCACCTAAGCAGTTTCGGATTCTCGGACAGGAGCGCACGGCGAAGATGGGGTAAGTTTAAACTGCTGTTAAAGCGGATTTGTTGTTTTTTAAAAAACCTTTTTGCATATATCTACTGCTTGCTAGCAGTAGATATATGCAAAAAAGAAAAAAAACGAGGGTTTAGAACCCCTTTAATGTTCACAATGGGACAGACGGCAATAAAAATCTGAAAGAGGTTCTAACTCTTCCCTACCCTTGCCTAAGCTTAAAGTGTATTTCCGCTTTCACAGCCAAATTGGGATAACATCTATTTTACTATTTCTTACATGTTTCTCACATAGCATAAGCTATAAAATAAAAAATGCTTCTTTCGGTTTAAATAGCTTTTACTTGGGTTACGGTTTCAAGGGTTAAAATTTCTTTGTGCCTCTATTTCTTTTAAATGTTAGGAGGGGCTGTGAGGGGTCTCGTCCATTCTGAGGTGGCTTGCCCATTGTATGTTAATGAAGCTTATCAGATAAGCAAAATCCTCAAATTTCAATCCCAAGACTTTCCATTAGGACAGACCACTGTGAAAGGGCAGAGAAAAACCTGGAATCGGCCATCTTGCCTGATTTAACAAAACATCTAAAAGGTAAGAAGTTTTTTTTTAAAGTTTTTTTTAGTATGCTGTCTGAATAGGAACACATAACGAACATATAGAGGAATTTTCCTAATTTTTACTACACTTTAAAAATTGACTGTAGTTGGGCTTTTAAGGCCCCATTCACACCTGACCGTTTTGTAGCGCGTCCTACGCTCGATGAACGCTCTACAAAACGGTCAAAAAAATAAATAGCACTGTAGTCAATGGCCTCGTTCCCACCTGTCCGTATTTCCGCCCGTCCCAAACGCACTACAAAACGGCCCACGCATGAAAAGGTCCCGAAGCGTTTTTTGCTGCGTATTGGTCCGTTTTGTAGGGCGTTTTCCATTAGTATACTGCCAAGTAGCCTTTGGGGTCGCGCGGCTTTTTTACCGCGAATCGCGGTAAAAAAACGTGCGACAGACGCGCATATTACAATACGCATAGGTGTGAATGGGGCCTTAAACTGAACTAGGCACAAAAGAATTGTTTCAATATATTCCTCAATGGCCACAAAGGATATAAATTCACTTTATGTGCGCTCATTGCTTTTGCAAACCCAGCCATGGAAGGGACCCACCAGCTCCACCCACTACAGGCTACCTGCAGAATACTCGGTGTTCTAAGAACAACCAATTACCGAGAGCAAGGACACTTTACCGTGCAAGTATAGAGACTGCTATTGAGCAAAAGCTCTAGCAAAAGCCCTAGCTGGACAGGTTGTTTGCACTGCATATTTGTCAAGGAATTTTAGGGGCTGATTGATAACGTATTCACACATTACTGCCACTAGATGGAGCCGAGGAGCATATGAAATTCCTATGCTCCTTGGCTCCATCTAGTGGCAGTATTGCACAGCGACGTTATTTGAATAGATTTTCCCTGTGTGAATGTGCTGTAAATCAGCCCCCAAGTTTTTACCCTTTTGACTTCTCCTTTGCTACTCTGCAATGTTACTGTTGTATACCTGTAGATAGAATACATTTCATTGTTCATAGTAGTAATAAAATATTGCATTGAAAACTGCTTTAACAGGGCATTGAGATTTTCTTGCAGCCTGTTCTGCACCATGAGCAAATCTACATCAAGATATGTTAATTCTGCTGTCTCTTCTGTACTATGATTGTATACCGTATATACTCGAGTATAAGCCGTCCCGAATATAAGCCGAGGTACCTAATTTTAGCAAAAAAACTGGGAAAAAGTATTGACCCGAATATAAGCCGAGGGTGGGAAATGAGGCAGCTACTGGTAGATAGATACCAATAAAATTACATGAATATTTATTTAAAAGAAAAATAACCTAGCTCTGTAAGTGGAAAAGGGGGTGCAGGGCTACATATCATGTACTACGGATCATTTAACCCATTCATATTAGCAGAGGATAATTGTAAATCTATTGTTCAGTGCACTCTATATGTAGTATATAGTACATGTACATATAGAGTGCCTGCAACAATACATTTACAATGATCCTCTGCTAACATGAATGGGTTAAATGATCCATAGTACAGGGCTACATACAGATCATTTAATACATTCATGTTAGTATAATTGTAAATGTATTGTCTGCACTGTATTAGCAGTATATACTCTATATAGAGTATATACTGCTAATACAGTGCAGACAATACATTTACAATTATACTAACATGAATGTATTAAATGATCTGTATGTAGCCCTGTACTATGGATCATTTAACCCATTCATGTTAGCAGAGGATCATTGTAAATGTATTGTTGCAGGCACTCTATATGTACATGTACTATATACTACATATAGAGTGCACTGAACAATAGATTTACAATTATCCTCTGCTAATATGAATGGGTTAAATGATCCGTAGTACATGATATGTAGCCCTGCACCCCCTTTTCCACTTACAGAGCTAGGTTATTTTTCTTTTAAATAAATATTCATGTAATTTTATTGGTATCTATCTACCAGTAGCTGCCTCATTTCCCACCCTCGGCTTATATTCGGGTCAATACTTTTTCCCAGTTTTTTTGCTAAAATTAGGTACCTCGGCTTATATTCGGGACGGCTTATACTCGAGTATATACGGTAGTCTGCAGCCCCTATCTAGTTTTCACTGGTTGCTTTTGAGATCTGAAAGAGGCTGGCCTAATTAAACCGGCAGTGCTGAGCATGATGAAAGATAGCCGAGGACAATAATATTTATAGAATGATAAGGATTATAATTTTCCAGCTATAAGCAATTATTGTGATGCTAGTCACTTACAGCATACATTTGCATTGAGTTTTCATACAGCGAAATGAATACATTACATTTAATTGAAATAAAAATGAGAAAAGACTCTTAAAGGAAAAGTGAGGAACACTGGCCTATTTACAAACGCTTTCAATATATATCAAAATTGGTCGGACGTGCAAACAGGATTCACTTGTCACACAATGGTTCATATTTAGGCTCTGTAAATAGAGAAGAGGAGGGTGCAGAGCACATATTATCAGTTACATTGTTCCTAGCTATGCCCGAGGACTACAGAACCCTCCGTCTCTATGTGTCTTACACACAGCACCTTGGGTGACAACACTGCTTCTCCATTGATACAGTAAGGTGAATGTGTTGTCACCCCAGGATAGGAAATGTGCTACTAGCAGGATCTTCAGATGAAAATGAAAGAAAACAAAGCCTGGAAATTAAGAAACCAATGCAGCCACCACATCTACGGACCAGTACGCTGCAATTTTATTTCATTTTTGTTTCTGGGTTTAAATGCTCTTTAAAGAGATTTCATGACACACTATTTTCTTACAACCCAGAACTTTCAAACATGGGAGACACTATGTTCCAGGCTCATCCTATTTGTTTTATAATGGACTCAGGTTATTAGATAAAGAAATCGGCAAGGTGTCAGAAGTATTCCACTGCCATGGTGGACCTTGTTGCCTCCTCCACTTCCCTGTTTCATTACTTTGAGCTGAGTTTTTAGATGGCAGTTAAATACAGTACAGGGTCTTGGGCCTGACCTAAATATAATAGTAAAAGTAGACAAAACAAATTCCAAGCCAGTCTAATGCATTCTGATCACAATTGGACTATGTTCACTTTATGTTTATGACTAATAGGAATGAGCTCCTCCCAACACAGGAGTGCCATGGGCCATCCACCCAGTCATCTATGCTCTCTTGCACCAAGCTAGTCATGTGACAACCCTACATCTGCTGTCACGTGATTTCCGGTTTGGCAACTGGTGTTCTGAAGCCCCTTTCTGTTCTCTTCACTAGTCCAGCTGAACGGTCTTGTTTTGGCCCCTCCGTGACATAACTTCTGAAGGCATATTGTAAAGCGCTGCACAAACTGTTGGCGCTATATAAATCCTGTATAATAATAATAATGAGAACCCTGCACCCTTTTTACAGCCAATGGGCAGTGCATACATCACCAGGAAGCAACATGGGCACAGCAGGCTGGAAACTTCAATACTACAGAGCAGAAGAAAGAACCAAGATGTTATGTGACTGTAACAGGGGTTGGAATGGGAAGGGTTTTTTCATCCCCGGAGATGAGCTTTAACATGTAAAGAGACCCTGCCACCTGAACGAAGCAAGTACATGTAAAGAAGAAAAAGAATACTTACTTCTCCTACCACCTGTGCCACAGAACACTGCCCTGTTCAGTAGAAATCATCCCCTAAATTCTGCTGGGAGGCCATAACTTCTGGAAGTGTCGATCTTCCCGGTTTCTTGCAGTACTCACTGGTTCCTCCACGTGACCCCTACACCATTTGTGTCCTTTAGTGACATGAAGGTTGGTAAACCAGTGAGTACTGCAGGGTGCATAGAAGATTGACACACTTCCGGAAGTGATAACAAAATGTTGCCAATGGTATGTTTAACAGACCAAAATAGACGTTCATGAATTTTTGTATTGTTTATGCTTATACAATTACATATTATATTTTTCGTATTATCTTCACTGAGCCCTACCATGAGCTTTGCGATAACTGATGCTCCTGACCTGGAAGGCAGCATCCTGACCTGGAAGGCAGCATGGGTCTGTCACATGTAGAAGTACTGTATATTCGGACATGTTGCTTCATATGTATAGAAGAGATTGCTTGGCGTACATTATTTTGTCAGGTTGTTGTCAGACACTACAGATAGCGTTATTCTTTTGGAGCATAACTGCATCGTCTGTCATAGACAAGGCCACGGAAAAATAACTTCAACGTCAATGTAAACAACATATTTGCAGCGCTGACGTCTGTACCCATTTTACCAGTGTGCTTGCTTTGATTTTGAAAACAGCAAGTATATATCTCAGTATCTTGCTTTTCCATCATCTTCCTGGCCTCCCTTGAAGCCTACCATTAATATTTGTCTCGTCTTGTTGATTCATCCTAATTACATGTCAAGGACTACATGACTGGTCCCTTCATTATTTTATAAGGAGTGTTCAGTTGTAGAGCTCTGTAATAGGAACCACTCATCTTATGTCTCCTCTTATCCTCTTGTTGCTCTCATGGTGATTTTCACATAGAAAAAGTTACCAGACTGTTGCGCAGTTTTTAAACATCTCAGGAAGATTTTTGTAAATTTTATTTCAGGTTACTGAACCCTGTAAATATATACTACCTTTAACTTTAGTATGTTTTTATTTAAAGTGATAGTCAAAGGTGTATAGGCTATTTCAGATGCTGATTACATCACTTACAAGGTGATGCTGCTCCTTGATGTTTTTTTAGTTTCCTGCAAAATTAGCTGGTCCCCTGAGCACTGGCCCTGATATCCTGTTTTAGGGTGGCTCCTTTCCCTTGTAGGGTCCTATAGAGCATATAGAAGCGGCAAGAGGCTCCGGGGCTGCCTCTATCTAGTCCCTTGTGTGTTCTCAATCTTAAGAGTACTTGTACCCCTGTATATTACGGTCCCTGAGGAAATCATCCAATCGCCTCTTGAACAATTCCACACTCTCAGCCCGAAATCAGAGTATGTGGCAGCGATTTCCAGACCCTGACTGATCTGACTGAGAAGAAACCCCTTCGCCCCCTTGTGCTGAAATGTTTATATATATACACACACACATATATATGAGAATATATTTATGTATGAGGAAACAAAAAATATGAGAACATATATATATATATATATTTTTTAAATTCATCTTAGTGGTCCGCTAGATTTAAAATTATCAATTTAGTGGTCCATGAGGTCCGAAAGGTTGGCGACCGTGTGTGCTAGTAAGCTGTGTGTCTCCACAAACACAGGCACAGCAAGGCATTCCCTTGCTCCTCCTTCCTTCACCCTCCTCCTTTCTCCAAGCTAGTTGATGGACAGCGGCTGCAGACTGCGCTGTTCCTTGTGATCTTGTTCAGAAACATGATGACTGGAAGTGCTTGAGAAAAAAATGTAAATAAATACCTCCTGGGTAATGTATATTTGTCTCATCTGGACTCAATATTGAAAGAAAAGTTTGAGAGTTGAATTCTACTTTAACCTCTTGCCGTCCGCCCGTAGTAGAAAAACGGACGGACGGCACTGCTGCATTGGCGGGTTGTCGTCGCCAGACGGCATTTTTTATCTGCTCGCGCGCGCCCTCTAGCGGGCACGCACGAGCAGAAAAGACCCGTCCAATGCGAACACCCGGTGTTTCACATATAGGCGATCAGCGGGTCCATAGCCCGCCGATCGCCTATATGTGCTCGTTTGCGTCCTAGAGACCCCTAATGTCTCCATAAAGAGGACCTGTCAGTGTGTCTTTGCTATTATATAGGGGGATTGTTATCCCCCTATATAATAGCAATAACAATAAGTGCAAAAAAATAAATATAAATAAAAATAAATAAAAGTCACATATAAAAAAGTAAAATAAAATAAAAGTCACATATAAAAAAAGGGGAAAAAAACCCCCCAAATGTTTAACTCCCCCACCCCCACGTTTACGCGCCTATAAACGTAAATACGCGTCCGGTGCCCCAGCGCGCAAAAATTACAATTGCGCTACACATGTTACATATCGCCGCGAACGTCGCAGTGAGAGCAATCATTTTAGGGCCATCAATCACTGATAACACTAAACTGATGAGCGGTAACAGCTTTTAAAGCGTCGCCTATGGCCAATTTTGGGTATTATCGTTTTTTGAGGTTTTGCGCGCGCACGCAATTTTAAGGCTTGACATGTTTAGTGTCTTTTTACCCGACGTGACCCCATCTTTTATATTTTACCAAAAAATTGGGTAATAATAAATGTTTTATCATTTAATATAGGGGAAACTGTTTTTTTTTTTAAATTTCGGTAATTTTTCCTTAATATAGTAAAAAAATAAAACCCCCAGTGGTGAATAAATACCACCAAAAGAAAGCTCTATCTGTCCCCAAAAAAGGGTATAAAATTCATTTCAGTACAGCGCTGCATGACGGAATAAATGTCAGTCAAAGTACCGCAGCGCTGAATACTGAAAAATGGCCTGGATGGGAAGGGGGTTTAACACCGCGGATGTCAACTGGTTAAAGACAAACTAGAGTGAGAAACTAACATCAGTCCAGGAATCAGGGAAGCCATGTTAAAAACCCATTCAGGTTATCTTCATCCTTTGCACCCAGATTCCACAGGCTACTCCCATGTTATTTTGGTGGGACTGCAGCATCTTGTCACATGATCATATGTGCTTCCTACCGCCTCCATTCCAAATTGTTGTTGAGACTGTGCTGAGCTCAGAGAAAGAACAAACAAAAAACATAGGCATGGCAGTGGCGCACAGAGCCGACAAGTAGCTGTAGGTTTTAAAGTATGTTTCAAGATCTTTATCTAGGATGAGTAGGAATTAGCAAACCAATCCATGCGAGTTAGATTGGTTTGCTATCACAGCGGACTGGTCTGCTTCATGTAAGTCAGATTCTAGCAGACTATTTTTAAACACAGTTATGACAATTCAAGTTTAATATGGTTTAATATAAGTTTAATATGATCGAAGCTACCTATCATCCCTAGCATTCCCTTTGACTCAGCAAACAGATTTTCAACAATCTCCGGAGGGTGAATTTAATGGCCAAATATTTCCCATGTGGAATAGTAGAGGTGAGGCTGCTGCAAGGTATGGTATAAGATGCACTCTGGCGAGTGTGGGACTGCTGCTTTAGTGTGGCTCCCTCAAAGTTATGTAGACTATTCAAAATTGAATACAAAAAGATTCCAGTAGCATTTTGCATCTGAGTACTTTTTTTAAGAATGGCAAGAAATCTTTGAGGTTGCATTTTTTATCTTGGCTACAAAGCTGACATGTTGAATTGTGTATATGTTTCCCTTTGACTAACAGCATCAGTGGTATTCTGTAATACTAGTTCAATAACTCACTGGCACCGTACTATGACATTAGTTTAGAGCTGCAACAGTTAATCGATTTAGTCGATTAAAATCGACGATTGAAAACGTTACCAACGTTTTCGATCGTCGATTCGTCGGCTATCAATTGATTTCCCTGTTCGGGGCTCTACACGCGGCCTGAAGCACACGTCACACGCTGCTCACGTACCGCTGCGCCCGCCGTGCTCACAGGACACCTCCCACCGCACGCTGCTCCCGCCGTGCCCACAGGACGCATAAGCCACGCCCACCGCTGAAGCCTGTTCGCGGCTCCACACTCAAGCCCCGCACGC
>NW_017306772.1:600026-600243 GCF_000935625.1 Nanorana parkeri | reverse complement strand
CTTGCTCCCGTGATGGACTACAATCTCAATACAAACTAGTAGTCCATCACTGGAGATTTTTTTTTTTT
Source organism: Nanorana parkeri (assembly GCF_000935625.1). NCBI lineage: Eukaryota > Metazoa > Chordata > Amphibia > Anura > Dicroglossidae > Nanorana > Nanorana parkeri. The sequence goes on along the minus strand of NW_017306772.1, from coordinate 600,175 downwards.
TAAATCCGATTAATCGAACTTAATAATCGGCTAACTAATCTATTATGAAAATAATCGTTAGCTGCAGCTCTACATTAGTTACTAAAAATGGTTTTCAAAACACCAAGGACAATGTCAAATACATTTCTAAAATTGATTAGAAAACGTAA
>NW_017306772.1:566520-599999 GCF_000935625.1 Nanorana parkeri | reverse complement strand
TGCTATTTTCTTTCTCTTCTTTCGTCACCCTTTTTCAAGCACACTTTTGTTTCTTTTCCTTATCTGGTATACTCTTCTTGCTTGGGCATGCAGATTGTTGTTCATTTAATTCTTACCTTGCGTGAGGCTCAGCTTGGTTACATCACTAGTGAGAATTGGGCAATGTAGGCTTGAGCCAAGATATCTAAGTCCATCCATAGGTGGATAGTTCTCTCATCTAGAAAGATGTACTCCTTCAGGCTGCCGAAACTTTTCCCCCCAAGAAATCTTCCCCAAATTGTAGTTCACACATGGTTTTAATTTACTATGGAGCAATGAGAACAACATCTAAACTATAACAATTGTGGTTATTAACCCCTTTGTGACGGGAGACGTACACAGTACGTCCTGCCACGAAGTGCCAATATGACTGGCCACGTACACTGTACGTGACGAGTTATTTAAAGCTCTGTAATGCCGGTAACCGATGATTCTCAGGGGTTACCAGTCAATAATGAATGCCTTAGTATTGAGGCATTCATTAATGAAATCGTTAAGCTTTTGTAAAAGCTTCTTTCTTTCATTAATGAAAGAATGAAGCTGTTACATACAAATACGGGATCGCTAAATAGCGATTCCGTATTTGACAGCTGAAGATAGCAGAGAGGTAGCAGAGTGACTCACCTCTATGCTATTCGTTTTGACAGCTAGATTGGCCCGAAGTTTATGATACATTCCAAGCACAATGTATCTCTGTGCCTGAAATGTATCACTTCTGATCGTCTAGGCACGATCAAAGACCTTCAGTGAGATCTGATTCTAACATGCTGCCAGGATCAGTCTCTTTAGGCCTGGTTCACACCTGGGCGTTTTGTAGCGCGTTTGAACGCTCTGCAAAACGCTTAAACACCGAAATCCCATTATTTCCTATGGGTATGGTTCACACCTGGGCGTATTACAGGCCGTATGAACGCGCTACATAACGCCCTACGCCCAAAGAAGTACAGGAGCTTCTTTGGGGCGTTTTTGTCGTGCGTTTTCATTGGGATACAGCCAAGTAGCCCTCGGAAACGCGCGGTTGTCGCACGTTTTTTACCGCGAATCGCGCATATTCGATACGCCTAGGTGTGAACCCAGCCTAAGGTTATTATTAGCTGTTCCTAAGTTTGGAGCAGCCTAATAATAACCAAAAATTAAAAACTTAAATTTATCAAGCAGTTAGTGACTGCTTGATATAAACTGACAAAAAAAAAAGGGTAAAAAAAAATAAAAGTGTAAAAAAAAAAAATAGGAAAATAAAAATGATATATAAATATATTTTTATACTATAATTATTATAAAAAATTCTAAACAAATAATAATCAAAACTGAAAAAAAGTGTTTTCTTTACGTTTTATCCACATTTTTTAAATATTTTATTCGAATTAAGTGAGGCGTTAGGTACACATGTTTGATATAATTATATAGCCCTATATGCCCTCTAAAAAACAATATATAATATGTGCGGGTACATTGAGAAAGAAAGTATATTACTGCCGTGGAAGAATCACACAGCAAAAATGTAAAAGGTGTGTCAGTCATTTATGAACAGAAACTGAAAACATGCAATGAGTCCTGTATGCCATACATAAGAAGGTGCAAAAAAGTTTACAGACTGAGATGAGTTCTTCCCTGTAACCCAAATACCCAGTGTCCTTACCAGATCCATGAAATGCAGGTCTCATTTGTGCCACCTAGAATTCTAGTCCTCTACAAGACATAATAAGATTTAGTATTATTAATTTATAAATGTGATATAAGTTCTTATCCCTAACATCTTTTTGTATTTATCATCATTTTGTTACCACAATTATAATTGCAAAGTGTTCCTCTGTTGCGTTAGTAAAAATGTAATTTGTCTTGTTGTCAGTTAATGGATTGTTTGTCTTTAGGTTGTAATTAAATTGGCCATTGGCCATAAACCAATTACATGGTTTCTTCTGTTGTTGCTTTCTGCTGCTAGTTCTATGAAAACCCTTAATTGCTCTTTTTTACGTGGCCCAGAACCTGGCTACAAATGTCATGTGTGCCTGAAATTGTAATTAGTTAATGAAAATACTTTGCTCCTAATCCTCTCTCTACTTTTCTGATAAAACTGACATGGCATTTGAGTAAACCCTTGAGAAGCATTTATTGACATTCAAGGTGTTGACCCACATTCAATTTGAGCAGCCTTTTTTAAATCTAGTAGTAGAGACGCTCCACATACACAGCACATATGGCTGCACAAAGAAAGGAATGACAGACTCAGTGGGTTTACATGTGGCTGCGTTTTGGATTTTTAAAGAAGAACTCCAGGAAAATCACAAAGTATTCACGCGTTAAGTGCTTGTATTGTCTAGGGGGCTCAAATAAAGCAGATATACCCTCCTGCTCTGGCTATGGAATGTCCCTCTACCTTCTCACATCTAATGCAAGTCAATAGACTGATTGCATTAGACATAATGATGTCAGTGGTCCTTAGAGTCCAGGAAAGAAGAGGCTATCAGGGCCGGTCTAGCAGCCCGTAGGGAGCTGGCGAGACCGAGAATCAGGTAAGTAAATCTGCTTTATTTGAATCCCCTAGACAAAATGAGCACTTAATCCTTGCAGTACAGGAGTATGTTTGTGAGTTCTTCTTTAAGGACACTGTGTCAAAGCAAACAAATGGGTAATCCCTGATACCACTTGCAAAAGATTCCACTTAGTAGTTTATAGGGTGATAAACATAATGTTGGTACCCCTTGTCTCAAGGTGGTAGTGGTTTAATACAAGTGGGTGTGGGTAAATTGATGTGGTTTGACAATTGAATTAATTATAATATATATAGCTGTCAACATTTAAAAAATCTAAAGAAAAAAAACCCTTATTAAGTGCAATAAAAAGTCCCATACAAGCTACTCCGTGCTTGTGATAACCAAATTGTGATGATATGCACCAGACCAATAGTCTTGGAGAAAATCCTTGTGTTTGCATTCTCACACCAACATGGACACAATCTCATTTTTATAGTTTGATCCTTATATAATAAAATCATTATAATTTTGATTGCACTTTATAAGGATTTTTGTTATATATGAACTTGGAACACTAAGAAATATTTTCTGTTAGGATAGCTCAAGGCAATTTCATTTGTCATTTTCACACTGGGTATTGATTCATTGCAGTGTTTGCAGCTTATTTTATTTTTTTAGAATGTTAACTTGAGCTCAGAATACTTATTTTAATTCTAATCATAGGAGATTTGTAAATGTTGTAGAAGACTGGATGAGAGGAGTAGAAAGTACTTGGACTCCCTTGATTTTAGGGTGAGGGGAAGAGGCTGCAAATACCATGAAGATTTTGAACCTTACAGGTTTGATTGTCATCTCAGAGATTCTGCATTTACCGTAATGATATGATTAGTTCTAGTATAGCTGCCATTGCTGTGCTGGTTAAAAAAAGTCTATGTTTTGACTCTTGGACACCTACATGGATGGCATATTCTATTCAGGAGGCAGCCTGTGATTTGATCTTAAGTTCTTTGCATATGTGTGGTTTTGTCAGTGCGCTAGTTACAGTTTCAGGACAATGAGTATTCTGGGGAAATCTTTGTATAAACTATTTCTACAGTTGAAAGGAGGAATATTTTAGAGAAGGCAGATAAAATTGTAAGCCCATCAGCCTGAACCCTCCTTCTAAAGGCAACAGTTGTTTAAATCTTGCATTAAAGTAGGGAAAGAATGAAACCCCTGGCAAGTTTGTATTACTGTCTTTGTCCCAGCTAGAGAGACTCACCCCCTCTAGTTCTCCTATAGTCTACCTAGACAGAAAATGGGTTCAAAATATTTGAATTGGCACTGGAGTAAGAGGTCAGAGAAAATCCTCCAACTGGAACACTTGTTCCAGTGACAATTCTCTGAGGGGAATTCAATTCTCTACTCTAACACTTCTCTACTCTAAAACGTAAAAGTTTTTTTGCTTTACATACCTAAGCTAACCTAACCTAAGCTCTTAACAATAAACCTCCAAACGCAACCTGACTTTAATACATAACATTCAACCCAAACTTAACATTTAACTTAACACTTAGAGACCAACTTTGGACATCATTTTAAAAAATGGCCCACCGGCAGGAGTTTGGAACAAAAAAAGAACATCTAGTTCCAATATTTACTACTTTTCAGTTCTGTCTCCCAGAGTAATTCCTTTCTCCCACTAGATATCTTCAGAATTACGACCAGATTCATTTAACAACCCACATACAGTGATACAGAGAGCAGTTCTGATGTCATCACATCAGTACATTGCAGGAGCACATGCCATGGGATTTTAAGCTCCTAGCTTGACCAAAAGGCAGTGCCGAGGCAGGTGATGTCACGTTACCTCCAGGCAGTGGGCAGAAGCCAGGTCTGAGGCATGTTATTTTCTCACAAAAGCTTTTCGTTTCCATCATTAACTAGGTGTTCTTATTCATGGGGGGGTAAGGCTGTCAGTAAAGTGGACCATGTTTTTTCATGCAAGGCCTGCTTTAATTATCTTATTAGCCCTTGTGTCTAAAGTGGTTACTTTGGGTGAAATATATAAGAAAAATAGTTTGATTCATAAGAAATTTGTTACAAAGGTAGCAGTGTAAGTGTTCGTATCAGAAGTTCCCATATAAAGTACCAGAAATAGAACACAGTATCCATGTCCACTTCAACACAGTTGGTTAAGGCAAATATTTTGCAACCCTATTACTGTCTAAAAAAACAGTAAAAAGCGTTGTTTTATTTCTTAGAATTAGAAAGCTTTTAGCACACTAGAAATAAATATAAAACAAACAGTAATAACTCTGAAGCTGACTTGGAGTTGACGGACAAATATAGGGAATACAAATCTGTACAGTATATAAGAGTCTATACAGGCGCAATAGAATTGTCTCAACATTTGTAAATTACCTAAAATGGCAACAGCACTCACCCAAGTATATGAAGACCAATATTTATTACACTTCAATATATACATAAATTATAATTAAACAATTACTTATGTTTTAAAGTGCAATAAATACTGATCTTTATATACTTGGGTGAGCACTGTTGCCATATTATGAAATTTATAAATAAATATATTTATACTGTGGGATATCCTGGCAATAGTATACCATTAGTATGTCATTTTTGTAAACTTTTCCCTTTTTCTACTGCATGATCAAATCAGACCAAAAAAAAAGATATTCATGCCAGGGTGTCATCAAGTGAGAAATCTCCTCATTGTTGTAACTAGTAGTGGTAATGTTAGTTCTGATTGATTGCTGTGCTACTGCACTTTGCACATACTCATTGCACTTTGCCCTACTGGTCTTATTAAGTTAGTCAATTAAAAATTACTATCACCATCTTCTCCACTTACTGATTCATAGGATAATGTAACTAAAGGCAGTAGTGTAAAAATGCATTTTAAATGGAATTTGTGACCTTGTTTGTTTCTGTACACTAATGTTTGAAATATTAATTATTGTCCACAGTTTGCTTGTTGCCTTTGGGTTATGCTAGCTGTGTACAGACACTTACAGCTGTCCATTAATTGTTCACATGGAAGCAGCAAGCCAAGCCTTGATAAACAATTTCTCTTCAAGAGCCTACACTAAGGCGGTTTGGGGGGGGGGGGGGGGGGGAGTAAAAAATAATAAAAATTTTAAAAAAGTTATAAAAAAGTAAAAAAATAAATATATTTAAAAAAAAGTGACAATGTAAAAAATAAAATAATGAATATGAACCCCGCTGCCCCCGCCATCTGCATGCAAATAAATACACGCATAGGACATTGTGTGTGTGCGTTGAGTGCTGCGGCCATTTCACTGTGCCATATTGTGGTAGCGAGGCAGTAGAACTCTCCCACACGGACAATGTGTATTAAAGGGCAAGTTCACTTTCCCAGGTAATATGGGAAAATGGAATTACCCGATCAAATCTGGCCCCCGGCTATACTTACCTTTCGGCAAACAGTCCTTACCCTCCGCCGGTACAGGTGTACTGTCCTCACCCCGTATTGTCCAGCGCAGTCCTGCCCTATGCATTTTGAATTTCGCTCGCTAATTGCAAGCACTCATTGGTCAGCGTTGTCTGGTGACCACGCTGACCAATGAGAAGCACTATTTAGCACAGGCCAATACAGTTTTGACTTGTACTCGCCCAAATGCTCGATACCTCCTCCAAGGTTTCCTCTGACCGGCAGTGCCATAGGGGAACATGGAGCCAGCTTCCCGTGCAATCAGGAAGCGGGGCAGCGACTAATAACCCACCTCCCAGTTTCCTGATTGGCCAGGAAGCCAGCTCCTTGCTGATTGGCTGGGAAGACAGCTTCCCAGCCATTCACAATCAAGCCGGCCAAACAACATGGAGTTGGTTTCCCTGGCAGTCAGGAAGCCGGGTTAATCAAGCCGGCCAAACAACATGTAGTTGGTTTCCCTGGCAGTCAGGAAGCCGGGTAGCATCTCATTCCCCGCTGCCCGGCTTCCTGATTGCCCGGGAAGCCTGCTCCATGCTCGGTGAGTACCGAAAGCAAAATATCGGTACTCGTACTCTATACCCAAAAACCGGTATTGGTGCATCCCTAGTCTTTATTAAAACTATTTTTTTTGTATTGGGACAAGTAGATTGTTAGAAGGACAAGTAGATTTGGCCCCCGCTTTAGCCCTTGGACAAGTAGTTTTTTCAAAAAATTTCCACACCACTGATATATATATATATATACTGTGAGCCGGCGATAGGTGCACATAAGCCCCCTGGGAATAAGCAGTCTCCCGGGCACAGATACCGAATCCAGGGGAGTAGTGGCAAACAGTGCAGTGTTTATTAGTGATATTAACAAGAGCATTCACAGGTGCTGTACAGCGGTTCACAAGAAATCAACAAAATAAAACCTAGCCGTATCCCGGCACTAACATCACAAATAAAAGATATAGCTCCTAACTAACAGGCTGAGCAGGCCTACCGCTTGTCAGCCTCCACAGAAACTGTTTGTAAGTTTTCACCAACCTTGCAGCTCTTTCAGACAGGACTTGTCTGATTCCCAGGCAGAGAGCTCTGATTACAGGTTCCAGGTGAGGTTAAATTGCCAGCGGAGAGAGGAGTAAACTCTGTACTGGAGCCCGGATCAGCAATCCCTAAATGTATAGGAGAGGAACGTGGAAGACCTATAAATTCTGAACAGGACTTTCCCAGGCTCCCTCTGGGATGCTCTGATACAATACACATACATGAGGGGTGGCTGAAAAGTTCTGAGCCTGAGGTATTTACAATGACGATAATTGCTCATCCAGTATGTCACTAGTTGAGTACCTCTCAATAGGTATATATATATAGGCAGGGCTTGAAAAATTTGGCGGTGTCTCACCAGTCAGCATGACCGGACTATATAGCCTTGCAATATTTGTTAAAAAATTTTGGGGACAGATAGAGGTTTCTTTTGTGACCCCACGGGGGGGTTATTTTTTTTTACTATATAATGAAAAAAGTACCATAAATATATTTAAAAAAAAGTTTCCCTACGTTATGTTATAAAACATTTATTCTTACCCATATTTTTAGTAAAACATAAAAGTCGGGGTCACGTCGGGTAAATAGACACCAAACATGTCAAGCCTTAAAACTGCGTGCGCAAAAAACGCCCATACGCGACGATTAAAATGCTTTTACTGCTCATCAGTTTAGTGTTATCAGTGATTTGGGGGGGGGGGGGGGGGGGAGTAAAAAATAATAAAAATTTTAAAAAAGTTATAAAAAAGTAAAAAAATAAATATATTTAAAAAAAAGTGACAATGTAAAAAATAAAATAATGAATATGAACCCCGCTGCCCCCGCCATCTGCATGCAAATAAATACACGCATAGGACATTGTGTGTGTGCGTTGAGTGCTGCGGCCATTTCACTGTGCCATATTGTGGTAGCGAGGCAGTAGAACTCTCCCACACGGACAATGTGTATTAAAGGGCAAGTTCACTTTCCCAGGTAATATGGGAAAATGGAATTACCCGATCAAATCTGGCCCCCGGCTATACTTACCTTTCGGCAAACAGTCCTTACCCTCCGCCGGTACAGGTGTACTGTCCTCACCCCGTATTGTCCAGCGCAGTCCTGCCCTATGCATTTTGAATTTCGCTCGCTAATTGCAAGCACTCATTGGTCAGCGTGGTCTGGTGACCACGCTGACCAATGAGAAGCACTATTTAGCACAGGCCAATACAGTTTTGACTTGTACTCGCCCAAATGCTCGATACCTCCTCCAAGGTTTCCTCTGACCGGCAGTGCCATAGGGGAACATGGAGCCAGCTTCCCGTGCAATCAGGAAGCGGGGCAGCGACTAATAACCCACCTCCCAGTTTCCTGATTGGCCAGGAAGCCAGCTCCTTGCTGATTGGCTGGGAAGACAGCTTCCCAGCCATTCACAATCAAGCCGGCCAAACAACATGGAGTTGGTTTCCCTGGCAGTCAGGAAGCCGGGTAGCATCTCATTACCCGCTGCCCGGCTTCCTGATTGCCCGGGAAGCCTGCTCCATGCTCGGTGAGTACCGAAAGCAAAATATCGGTACTCGTACTCTATACCCAAAAACCGGTATTGGTGCATCCCTAGTCTTTATTAAAACTATTTTTTTTGTATTGGGACAAGTAGATTGTTAGAAGGACAAGTAGATTTGGCCCCCGCTTTAGCCCTTGGACAAGTAGTTTTTTCAAAAAATTTCCACACCACTGATATATATATATATATACTGTGAGCCGGCGATAGGTGCACATAAGCCCCCTGGGAATAAGCAGTCTCCCGGGCACAGATACCGAATCCAGGGGAGTAGTGGCAAACAGTGCAGTGTTTATTAGTGATATTAACAAGAGCATTCACAGGTGCTGTACAGCGGTTCACAAGAAATCAACAAAATAAAACCTAGCCGTATCCCGGCACTAACATCACAAATAAAAGATATAGCTCCTAACTAACAGGCTGAGCAGGCCTACCGCTTGTCAGCCTCCACAGAAACTGTTTGTAAGTTTTCACCAACCTTGCAGCTCTTTCAGACAGGACTTGTCTGATTCCCAGGCAGAGAGCTCTGATTACAGGTTCCAGGTGAGGTTAAATTGCCAGCGGAGAGAGGAGTAAACTCTGTACTGGAGCCCGGATCAGCAATCCCTAAATGTATAGGAGAGGAACGTGGAAGACCTATAAATTCTGAACAGGACTTTCCCAGGCTCCCTCTGGGATGCTCTGATACAATACACATACATGAGGGGTGGCTGAAAAGTTCTGAGCCTGAGGTATTTACAATGACGATAATTGCTCATCCAGTATGTCACTAGTTGAGTACCTCTCAATAGGTATATATATATAGGCAGGGCTTGAAAAATTTGGCGGTGTCTCACCAGTCAGCATGACCGGACTATATAGCCTTGCAATATTTGTTAAAAGCTCGTCACAGACGAGTGGATTTTTCGAGCCCTGTATATAGGTATATAAGGAAAGTTTTAGGTAATTAGCTTCAATACGCTCTGAGTAAATAAACTGTGAACATATCTGGGTCACCTACGCATCTGACAAAATTTTAACACGGGCATCTTGTTTTTGCAAGACAGTGCGCCAGTTCACACTGTGCAAGTTCGAGGCGTGCCTTAAGAAAAACTGGCTTTGAAGGAATCAACCGTCCACCTTATAGTCCTTACCTGGCCCCCAGTGACTATTTCTTATTCAGTAATTTCAAGAAAGAGTTGAGGGGGCCAAGATTTTAGGACGATGAGATGAAAGCTGCGGTAGAGGAGCATTTTTATAGTAGAGATCAAACTTATTGTCCTAATAGTCTTAGGTAGCTCAAGAAAAAATGTGAAAAGTGTATTGAATTACAGGGTGGCTATATAGAAAAATATTTTTTTTCAGAATTTGATTTTGATTTTTATTACCTTAGGCTCAGAACTTTTCAGCCACCCCTTTTATATGTATATATACACATATACTATGGATGTCCTTTAAGAGAATGGTTAAAAAATGAGAGCTGTGTACTTTGGGATTTTACCTTGGGTACAAAATCGTCTTGTACCACCCCATTTGAATAGTGTTTATTAACTTTGTCTTGTACAGAACGGAAGTAATACTCGTGTTGATTTGTTGATTTTCACAAAAGTCAAAGAAGAGAGGCAATTGTTGACATCATTTTTAGAGATACTTAAGACTTATTGTCACTTTAAGGGTTTTCCTGGCTCTTGAGCTTTAGAAAAGGTTACAGCTGGTTTGCTCGTTCTGCTTTAGTGGAAGCTGCATGTGGATTGCTTAAGTATATTGCCTAATAATTGTAATAGTTGTCAAAAAAAAACTTGAATATTTATTGGAATGGAACCAGTACAACCTCTGGTTTCACAAATGGAGCACATATAAATTGGCTTAACAATTTACTTAACACGCGTGATGCAGTGGGACGAAAAGTAAAAGCTCACACATTTCCCACCCCCCAAAAACAAGCAAACAAACATCCAATGCTATTATTTTTTTTCTTGCCAGTCTACATGCACTAATAGTGCCCAGTGACTTGAAGACTTTTCACTGATATTTTCTTGCCATGCTCTAGTACATCATTTGTGAAACTACAGACGTTGGCTGTCCAAACGTGAGACAGGTATGTAAGAATGTTCTAAAATGTAATTTTCTGTTTATTACAAAGGAAAGCTTGATAATTTTGGTACAGTCTGATTCACCACCGTTTTCTTTTCTCTCCTTCCCATGTCCCCCTGATTCCATTTTTATTTTGTTTTTTCTTTCTTTTTTACCCTTTTGCTTTTTCTTATACCTAATTTTTTGTCTTTCAATTCCCTTCATTTCTTTTGTACCATTTATCCCCACCCTTCTCCCATCTCAGTGTCTTTAGATGAAGATGAGATCACAGCTGAGCTGAATCGAGAACAGAATGAGAAAACAATTCGTAGCACACAAACAGCCCTACGCAACTTCAGGGAGTTCATTATTTCCAAATACCCCATGGAAACCAGAGAAATCTACATGATGCCTGGCAAGGAATTAGATGACTACCTGGCTTCCTTCTTTGTGGATGCTAGGCAGAAAGATGGATCTGATTATGAGCCAAATAGCTTAGCCAACTATCAATGTGGCCTGGAAAGGTACCTGAAAGAGCATCGGTATAGTTATAGCATTACCAGAGACAAAGAGTTCAAAAGATCTCAAGACGCTTTAAAGCAAAAGCAAATTGAATTGCGATGTAAAGGAAAAGGAAACAAACCACACAAGTCCATGAAACTCACCTTTGCTGATGAACTTATCCTTAGAAAGAGAGGTCTGCTTAGTCGATATAATCCTGAGGGTCTACTGAATCTTGTTTGGTTGAATAACACCAAAGCTTTTGGACACTGCACTGGCTTTCATGGCTCAACACTTAAATGGGGGGACGTCAGACTTCGAGTACTGGAGACTGGACTTGAATTTCTTGAGTGGATGGGTCAGGAAAGCCCCGATGCTAAGGTCAAGAGAGCAGGGACAGAATGCAGAGTTTATGCCACCCCACATTCCCCACAAACCTGTCCTGTTCAGGACTACAAGGAATATGCACAAAGGCGGCCTCCAGCTATGCGTTATGAAGATGCTCCTTTCTATCTTTCCATCAAGCCTGTGGTCAATTTAGCTGCTCTTCACTGGTACAACTGCCAGGCTCTTGGCAAAAATAAATTAGCCAAAATGGTGAAAACAATGTGTGAAAAGGGTAACATTCCTGGAAGAAAAACAAATTTCAGCGTGTATCAAAGTTGTAGTACCCTGTCAGAAGCCCAAAGCAATCAGCTAGTGCTGATCTGTAACAATTTGAGCCAGCAAGCTGCCCAGTCTATGGCTAGTCACTCTGGGACAGGAAACTTTATTGTCTCAGCCTCTTATGACTCTTCTTCAGACACTGCCTAAGCAGTAACTGTGATAGGATAGCACCGAGGCTTATTTAGGACCTTACACTGGTTCTAAATTCTAAACTGTGATTTTATGTTTGACCAGCCTGTTCTTATGTATACAGCTAATTCACTTTAGAAACTGAAATAAAATGTGTTATATTTATATATTTTTTTTGTTTTCATCACAGATCTCTTAATAGACCTAGTTTTTGTATTGCACTTAGAATATTTATTTATATTGTAGTGTTCAGCCAAAATGCATGTCGTAGTCCTGACAAGGAAACAAAAATTTGAGCAGCTGCTACAAGAATAAACATAACTTAAATAGACTGATCAGAAAACCCAAGTAATAAATTTGCCTTGACTGAGGACACAGCACAAATGGCTAAAATGTCAAATAAGGGTGCTATTATTATAAACTTTAATCCTTGAAGAAGCGACTTGAGTTGGCTCAGCTGCAAGCTCCTGAATGCCTGCCTAATGGGAAATGAGGAAACGGTACTGATTTAGCAGTATATATAGCGGCCTTTTTATCTTCTGCACTTAATTAAATTAAGCTACTTCGGCTCTCTCTTTCTGTAATATTCATATGACTGAGACATTGAAATACATTTTACTTTTTTTAATTAATATTATTATTATTTTTTTTTGGACATGTGTAGGATTTGTACAATTGTAACACTGGGACAAGAGTTCATTTATAGCAATATGCAGTGTTGTCCATGGCGTAAAGACTGTTTTTCAATGCATCTGCACTGTGGTGAACCTGAGCCCAGCCACAATTGGATATGTTTGTCTGAATATGTTTGGGTCTCTGAGGCATGTAAAAACTACTGAAATGTCAAGTTTTGACCTCCAAATACAAAACAAAATCCATGTATTTTCTGTGTGATGTCAAGTGTCTTCTGTGATCGGTGTTTCTTATTTTATTTTTTTTAAACCTATGAAATATATTGCCAAATAATAGTCATCTTTTTTTAAATCCACATACAAAGAACATACCAAAAGTCTTATTAGGGTTGCTCTTTGTTCTGCACCCCTAAATATAACAATCAAACGTTATAATTTTTAAAAGTGCAGATTTTGAAATTATAGCATAAATTGCAATTGAAAAAATCGGTGGTGTGGAAGAACAGCTCATAAAAGGAGTCCAAAATAGGTTTCAGTAAGTGCACTTGTCACTGAACAAAATATCCTTTAATGCAGGCACCTAGAGTTGCCTAAACATAACTCTTGAAACCCCAATGCCCTAATCCATTGTTGGTCAACTCACTTGAGATAGGGAGATTCAAATGTAGCCCCTGACATTGCTGAAGGGGCCGCAAATCATTTTCAGCAAATGTAATATTACACACAGTTGTCAGCGACTGCAGATATACTTCCTGGGATGGTCAGAGACTGCAGACTCACTACAAGAGATGGCCAGTGACTGCAGACATGCTATAGGAGTTATTGAAGACTGAGGACATGCTTCAGGAGATAGTCATAGACTGTGTATGTTGCTGGCACTCCATGTCAGCATTTTGAAAGGCAGCTTTATTGATCACATTAGTAAATGCAAGCAATGTTTCAGAGCAACTACAAGGACAAATTTATCACTAATTCCTGATAAAGGGACCCTTGTGGGGCTTCTACAAAGCATTGCCTCTTCAGGGACACAGAGACATAAAAATCTGGCTGGGATTCTAGCCTTTGCCTACTATATGATAAGCATTCGTATTTCTGTCTGCGTTGCTTTTAAAGAGTTCACCTCACTTCCTGTCTGATGTATAAATCTAACCCCCATGAAAACGTTTTAGCTAGACGTACACTTTAAGAGTACTAAAACTGCAGAAATTCAGTTGACATTTAATTCCAGAGAAGATATACTGCTATGCTTTTCCTCTAACCTGAATAACCCAGCAATGGTTGCAGGGCTTGCTTTTATTTTGTAAACACATTGAAAGGCCTCAGAATTGGTGGATTATGGAGGCGTTTCTACTCCCCACAACCAACCTCCTGGTAAACAATATCAGGACCCCTGTCCTATTGTTTGCAGAGCTCAGGAGACTAATGTTCAGTATATGAATTATATGTTTGTTTGCAAAGAACACAATTGTATTTTATGCCCAGTGCAAGATTTGTTTTACAAAGTGAAATTTTCAGAGAAGCCATTAATTTGTAGAATGGCTAGCCTTCATTTACAATTGCTTCCAGCAGGGTCATACACACTCTTGACACTGCATATCTACTGCTAAAAACAAAAAGTCTTTCTTTGCCTCATTACTATTCCGTATAGTACATACTTAGAATGGCAATTGCTTAAAGCTGGCAACTCAAAGTAAGATCCTAATTAGTCAATTTATCAACATTTAGCAATAACCATCTGATATATGGATCTTCCCCCAAGTAACTCTTCTGAACTGAATTTAGCTGGAATGCCCTCCCATTAGGCCTCTTGTACAAGGTGTCCGTCTGTTGCAATTTCAGTATATCCCTTCTATTAACAAATCAGCATCTTTTTGTCATGTTACATGGGCAGGCAAGAACATATCAGGGAAACAATAACAGGTTGCCAGGAGGTTAGAACAAACCATTCTTCAGAAAAACCTATTATACACAATAGGGGAATTTATCAAAACTGGAGCAGACAGAATCTGGAGCAGTTGCCCATGGGAACCAATCATCTTCATTCTTCAGTTTGTTCAGTTAAGCTTTGAAAATGAAAGCTGGAAACTGGTTGCCATGTACGGCTGCTCCAGATTTTGTCTCCTCCAGTTTTGATGAATTCACCCCAATACCTTCGCGTCTGTACGTGTGTGTGGTAAAATAGTGGAGAGGACAATGTAAGACACTTCTGGCACCAGCTTGTCTCTTGGGAAACAATAGCAAATGGTTATCAGGGGACTTTGGTGCAGTCTGATGACTTTTTATAGATATCGAATTTTTACTTGAATTAGGTAACAATCATATCTTTGAAAACCTTTACTTTTCCTGTGCAGTTCAATAGATATGTAATCAGCTATTTTGGTACAGATTTAGAAGGACAATGTACAAGTAATACATGTTTCCATCCTCACATACACTGATCAGCCGTAACATTATGACCACCTATCTAATATTGAGTAAGTCCCCCTTTTGCCACCAAAACAGCCCAGCCTGTCGAGGCATGGACTCCACTAGACCTCTGAAAGTATGCTGCGGTATCTGGCACCAGGCTGTCAGTGGCAGATGCTCTAAGCTGCAAGGTTGGGCCTCCATGGACTGGACTTGTTTTTCCAGCAAATCCCACAGATGCTCAATTGGCTTGAGATCTGGAGAATTTAGAGGCCAAGCCAACACCTCAAACTCATTGTTGCGTTCCTCAAACCATTCTTGAACCATTTTTGCAGTGTGGCAGGCGCATTATTCTGCTGAAAGAGGCCGCTGTCATCAGCGATCAGCGCTGTCAAACAGCAATACTATTTCCATGAAGGGATGTACTTGTTCAGCAAAATTTTTTAGATCGATGGTACAAGTCAAAGTAGCATCCACATAAAAGGCAGGACCCAATGTTTCCCAGCAGAACATTGCCCAAAGCATCACCCTGCCTCTGCTGGCTTGCCTTATTCCCATAGTGCATCATGATGCCATCTCTTCCCCAGGTAAGTGACACACACACACACCAGGCTATCCACATGATGCAAAAGAAAACGTGATTCATCAGACCAGGCCACCTTCTTCCATTGCTTCGTGGTCCAGTTCTGATGCTCATGTGCCCATTATAGGCACCTTTGGCTGTGGACTCGGGTCAGCATGGACACTCTGACCAGTCTTCAGCTACACAGCCTCATAAGCAACAAATTGCAGTGTGTGTACAGACACCAGGCACAACATTAACTTTTTTAGCAATTTGAGGTACGGTAGCTCTTCTATTAGATCCAATTACACAGGCCAGCCATTGTTCCCCACCTGCATCAATTAGCCTTGGGCACCCATGCGCCTTTTGTCGGTTTACCAGTTTTCCTCCTTTGGACCACTTTTGGTAGGTCCTGACCACTGGCAAAATCCGACAAGTGCTTCAGTTTTGGAGTTGCTCTGACCCAGTCATCTAGCCATCACAATTTGACCCTTGTCAAAGTCACTCAAATCTTTACACTTGCCCATTTTTTCTGTTCCAACACATCAATTTATATAATATAACTTGCCTAATATATCCCACCCATTTTCAGGTGCCATTGCAATGAAATAATCAAGGTTATTCGCTTCACCTTTCGGTGGTCATAATGTTTCTTGGTGATGTAAGGCTTGGATGCAGCTGCTCGCCCATGGAAACCCATTCCATGAAGCTCTCTACGCACTGTTGTTGTGCCACTCTGAAGGCCACACGAAGTTTGGAGGTCTGTAGCTATTGACTCTGCAGACAGTTGGCGACTTCTGTGCACTGTGTGCTTCAGCATGCACTCACCCCATTCTGTCATTTTATGTGGCCTACCACTTGGTTGCTGTTGTTCCCAGTTGCTTCCACTTTGTTATAATACCACTAACAGTTGAAGGTGGAATATTTAGTAGCAAGGAAATTTAACGGAACACCTAAATACAATGATTGGGAGGGGTGTCCCAATACTTTTGGTAATATAGTGTGTGTATATATATATATATATATATACTACCTGTCCAAAAAAGTCACCACCTGGATTTAGCTAAGCAAAGAGGTCAGAGCCTTCCATTGTATAATAGGTCTAGGTTCAGCAATGTTATATGCCCAAAGAATGAGGGCAGCTGCCTACCTGAATATACTGAATGACCAGGTTTTCTCATCAATGGATTTTTTCTTCCCAGATGGCACATTGGGCATATTCCAAAATGACAATGCTGGGATTCATCGGGTTAAAGAATGGTTCAGGGAGCATAACACATCTTTTGGATGTGCTGGAGAAGACTTTACATAGTGGTCCGACTCTCCCATCATCTCTACAAGATCTTAGTGAACAATTCATGCACCTCTGGACGGAAGTAAATGTTGTGACGTGTCATAAGCTTATTGAAACGATGCCATGATGAATGTGTGTCTTAATCAGTGTGTAGAATGAGTGTGACTTTTTTTCGGACAGGCATTGCATTATGCCATGCAAAATCTGATTTGCATACATAGACTCACTCTTGACAATTCAATAGATTTTGTTCTTAATTCTATTCTAAAGTCGTTTTCTGACTTTTACCTATTTAACAAAATGTGCTATCTATCAAATTTATGTTTTTTATTTTTGCAAAATTGAGGTGTACATTAGAGGTGTCAAAATATAAACAGATTTGCTTTAGTTAAAATCCCACCAGTGCTACTGTGATAGGCATTGTGAAAAGTAAATTGACCCTGTGGAATGCAATGCCCTGGCCAGTTAAAGTGACTATCTGCGAAAGGTTGAATTAACAGAAACGTAAGGGTCCATTTAGACTATTGTGTTGCGGTAATGACACGTTTTAACACTTTTTGATCTATTCTTGTTGTTCCTAAGAATTTCATGGATAAAAGACTGGTTAAAAGAGAGATGCATGCAAATAGCTTTACACATTCAAATGCAAGGTCTGCTTCTTAGATCAGGGCCGCCTCCCCTGTAATCTCACAAAAATACAGTACAGCCCAGTGCAAAAGCATCTTTATGTGCAATTTGGGATCCTCACTGTTCCCAAGTTCTTGCCGGAAGGGTTATGACGTCGCCTTTGCTTAGGCGCAGTGGGCAGATGATGATGGTAGAGTTAAGTACACCTTCAAACTTTTTTTTATTTATAGATGTCTTTTTGCCTTTCATATATAGTAATTTATACAGGGAGAGGGGAGCCTCATCTAATAAGTGGACCTTACATTTTACTGCAAGATCAGCTTTACCATTATTACCCAAACTCGTAGGATTCCTGTTGCAGCTGAAGCTCCTAAATTGTACTGGAGGATACTTTTGAAAGTGTATTTCCATTTTTGCAGCCAAATTGGGATTACACCTATTTTATATTTGTTACGTGTTTCTCATTCACATTGCATAACTAAAAAAAATAAGTAAAAATTGATAATTGCTCTTTTTCTGGAAACCCCAAAATGGTTTTTCCATTCTCTGTGTTGACAGATCTCATTATCAGTTGTAAACTAGGTTTGTGTGTCCTAATGTATGGGTTTAGATCTAGAAGCATTGTATGTTAATGATGAAATGCAGTCTGTCCCCCTTTCTCTTGGGGACAGACTCACTCAAAAACTGTATAGGATAGCCTGTAGTCTGGTCAAATGCCTGCTACAAATAAACAGCTAAAAGGTAAGGTTTTAAAAAAATTATCTTTATATATTTTGTGTGAATGGGAATTAACGACAAACATATATTGGGAGGAAACCGGGGTACCCGAGGAAAGGTACTTTTTAGCAAATTTTTCTTGACCATTCTCCAATTTGTTACGTTTATATTATTTAAGCCGTGTATGCCAGATCTGGTCAGAAATATATACGGTTGGAAACAATAACTAAATGTAATGTTTCCTGTGCAGTTAATTGCTTTGGTGAGGTCAACTAAACCAATCCAATTTCAAATGTTTTTCTGTTTATCCAGTATAGTGATCTGGTTTTGGCCATATAATGTTTCAGACACAACAAAAGCAAGAAAACACCCGGAGGACTCAGAAGTAGAGATTTGCCACCTAGAGTGGGGACCTTATTAATAATACATACACAGTATTTGGTAGCTAATGAGCCTTAACAGGCATACACACCCAAATGATAGCCATTTACGTTCTAACAATTTTCACATTTATATTTATATATTCACGGACATAACGTGAAGTCTCTGTTATAACACAATTTCTACTACCAGTTGTATAAAAATGTGTTAAAAATAGTAAAGATCCACATGTTGTAGTCAATAGGAGTAGCAATACATGGTTACAGCCTCATCTGTCTTATACTGCATATGACACCCAGAAGCCATGAGTTCTCCCCAAAATGTCTAATGAACCATATAGTCAGCATTAGAACTGTTCAATATATTTTTGACTAGAGCCATATTCATAGAGATAACTATTAACACAAATTTGTCTGATGAGGTAAATGTATAATTTGATGACATTTTACTCTTTGCTTACTGTATACTTGACGAGTAAATCAGCTATGAGTCCATACTGAGGCGTTTATACCTACTTAACACTTCATGTACGGAGGAGTTTATACCAAATAAATTCATATACTGAGAAGTTTATACCTACTAAATTCATATACTGAGGATTTTATACCTACTAAATTCATATACTGAGGCGTTTATACCTACTTAACACGTCATATACTGAGGCGTTTATACCTACTTAACACTTCATATACTGAGGAGTTTATACCAAATAAATTCAAATACTGAGAAGTTTATACCTACTAAATTCATATACTGAGAAGTTTATACCAAATAAATTCATATACTGAGGCGTATATACCTACTTAACACTTTACCAATGTAATACCTAAAATCACTTTTAGCACAATAAGTGTAAAATAAACTTTATCAGGGTTATTCACAAAAGGGTGAAGAGTTTGGAGAAGGCAGGAGAAGTGAACAATCTAGAACAACATAGTTGATTTGGAGAAGTTCTCCAATTCAGCTCACTTTCCAGTTCAGCAATATTGTCCTAGATTGTTCACTTCTCCTGCCTTCTCCAGACTCTTCACCCTTTTGTGAATAACCCTGTATGTGATTAATTTACTATAGGCAAATAGGCTGTTCACTTTGCAAGGGATTTTTCCTTTAGCTTAGCTAATGGGGTGAAAATTCCCTTTGCAAAGAATACCCAATCACGTGCAAGGCAAATTTAAAAAAACAAACAGTATTTTTGCTTGAATATGATTGGATGGTGGAAGTCAGCAGAGCTTCACCTCATTAATTAAGCTAAGTGAAAATTTCCTTTCAAAGTGAAAAGTCTATTTGTATTTAGTAAATCAACCCATATATGTCAGTCAAGGAAATGTTTTGAAATTAATTAGCAATCTTGTCGTGTTTAAGTACAGAGAGTCATAAACTGTGTTGCTGAATTAAATCTGCAGTAATTTAGTGGAAAATTATAGCTCCAAGGTATAACAGTCTCACTGATTTTTTTGTCTTGCGTCTACTCTATATTTCAAAACCTAAAAATATTATTGATGAAAAAGTACTAAAATATACAGGGTTATTCACAAAAGGGTGAAGAGTTTGGAGAAGGGAACAATCTAGGACAACATAGCTAAACTTGAAAATGAGTTGAATTGGAGAACTTCTCCAAATCAGCTATGTTGTCCTAGATTGGTCACTTCTCCTGTCTTTTCCAAACTCTTCACCCTTTTGTGAGTAACCCTAATAGTATTTAGGTCATCTTCCTTTTCTGTGATATGATATGAAAAAATATACATTTACAGACACTTTGTTTGCAAACTTTTCCCCAGGGATGCATTACTGCAGGTGAGCATGAAAAGCTCCACTCAATACATTTTAATATCCCAGCTGCCCTATATGATGTTCATTGAGTATCCTGAAAATGGTGCATGTTTAAGTGGACCATCAGCAGCGGTTTTCCCAGATATTGTCTTCTAACACCCACGTTGGAATGTAGCTTAGTGAAATAATTGTATGCATCATTTTACAACTGGAGTTGCTGGTTAGCAGAGCAAAGCACATATATTTTCTTGCCTGTATACAGATACCAACCAAACCTACTTTCCTCCATCTCGTACCCATACAGTCCAGGTCTACTACATCTTCCTCTCCTCCATGATTGCACCTGTTTTCCTCCTAATTCTTCTACTGTTTTGGACAGTATCTCCACTCTCCTTTGAATATCCTGAAATTTGGGACACTTAAGCACTAGAGGAATGCAAAATAAAATGGGGAGGATTTATCAAAACTAGAGGTGACAGAATCTGGGGCAGTTGCCCTTAGCAACCAATCAGCTTCTCTCTTCAGTTTGTTCAATTTAACTTTGAAAATTACAGAGAGAAGCTGATTGGTTGCCATGCGCAGCTGCCCCAGAGTCTGTCTGCTCCAGTTTCGATAAATTCCCCTCAATGTGTTTAAATGTTGTTTGTGCAAAAGGTGTGTGTGTATTCATATGTTCATCCTTAGAACTGTCATACAGTTCAAATACTGAGGTTAAGTTTTTTGATTACTCTACTTGTGTTCAGTTTATTCACCTAATAAGTGATTTCTCAATAAATATTATGCTAGGGTCCCATTACATATATAATGCATAAAAATCAAAAAATCTGATTGCTTAGAATTGCATCTTACACCTCACATTGTCTGTCTTCTGTTATAGAACTCAATGTATCAGTTTAATTAATCTATTTATTTTATACTATTTTGCAGCATACTCAACCAAGCTCAACAGATTCCCAATCTTTCATTTCCACGATGACCTGAAGGATCTGTGCATCAGCGCAGTGAGCTCAAATACGACCAAAGCGACCCTGTATGCTTTAAATGTATGGCGGTACTGGTGTATGACAAGAGGGCTTAAGGACTGCATGGACTTCACCAAGGTTAGAGCATGTTTCTATAGGCCAGCAGGACCATTCAGTTTTTAATTGTGACTTATTACTACTGCTGATAAAAAGTACCAGCTAACTAAGTACAATGCAGATTGCTTTGGTCTGCACCTTGAGACTTAGTTCTCAACTCAAAACCTGGAGCAGTAAATTTGAGCATGGGATTTTCAATGCCAAGAACAAATAAGAATTTCACTGTAAGCATCCATGCCCACATAGCCAGTACTCATCCCTAAAATACTGTATTTTCTGATACTCACAATGAACCTGTCCCTCTCCCTTCTGCAACACAACTATCTAAAATAAACCCTAAATACATCCTAAAAATAAAGCGCACACTTAAAATGAACTCTTAACTTAATATATAACCTTATCACATCCTCCTAACAGTATCTCTAATAAACCCCCTTACCCTAACCTTAACAGACATAAATTGGACATAGATGCCCATCTTATAAGATGGCCAATCATTTTTCACCTGGCTCAGTACATTTTTACATCAACTTTTATGAGCAAGGTGGTGCTTGCAGGCCCACCCATGACTCAAATTTCAGCCAGTTCAGCGGGAATTGGACTAAATTGAGACCATCTATGCCCAGCTTAAATCCTTAAAGGAGAACTATGGGGTTAGGGCTTTTCCCCATAGTTCTCCTTAGGGTAACGGGAGGACACAAACTAGCGTCCTCCCGTCAACCTAAGCTCAGTATACCGCAAGCTACAGCTCGCGGTATACTGAGACGCCGCAGTATACCGCAAGCTACTTTTTGCGGTATAGTGAGACGCCGCAGCTGAAGCGGATCCCGACAATTATGTCTGGATCTGCCCAGCTGCGTGAGTGACAGCTGGCTCTGCCTATCTAGAGGCAGAGCCAGCTGTACCCGCCCCCTCCCTCGTCCGATCCGCCAGTCAGCGCTGGAGGAGCGGGGAATCCAGCCCCTCCCCTGTCACGGCAGAGAGCTGTGACAGGATCGAGAGGTGAGCGAACGCTGGTATGTATTCGCTCACTTCTCGATCTACTGAGCCGACCTGTGACAGTCTCATTGTCACAGGTCGGATAGAACTATGAGGTGAGTGAAAAGCACTCACCTCATAGTTCTCCTTTAACTACCCTAAGCCTAGCTATTGCCAAAAACAAATTAGAACCTTAATCATTGTTAATTTCTTGGCTTACATGGGCTGGGATTTCCACGCCAGTAATTTTAAATTTCCTGCTGCCTCTAAACCATAAACTATAGGAGTCAAACTGTGGATACATTTTTTAGAAACCAGTAGCTTGGATATTGCTCATTCAGGATGATTCAATTTGTGATTGGCAATCAACATAGTAAACATCTGGTAAAAATGTTATAGAATCTACCTAGCTTAAAATTGAAACTGTGCATTCTTTTTTTTTATGGTTTGGATCAGTGGTAAGTCCTGATTTATTTTTGTCTTTTTTACTGGTTTGACTACAAGAAGTGCTGAAAACTCCAATTCTAATGTTACATAAAGTTACTGCACATAATTGATCTTGGTGCTGTGGTCAGGCTATGATGATTAAAGCATATACGTACATTACTTAACAAGCAATTATTGAGCCGTTCTTGATCTCTGTAGCTGAAAGCATGGCGGAGCAATTCCTCCTCAAAATTCATAGCAAAGGCAAAGTCAGTTTTAGTTGGATTGTGAGCAGCTTTAGCTCACCGTGCTTCCCCCCTCCCATCAGTTACTTGGCAGCCTTCCAGCCTCCTAATGTAAACACAGATTAGGTGCTCTGTGTCCTTGGTAATGTAACCATATACCTTATAAATTGTCTTTGCTTTATTCTGAAAATAGCCTGCCTAAACAATGGAGAGGCATTGAAAACACTTAATATACATTCTGTAGATGTAAAGGCCATTGCTGTTAATCTAGTAGGTTTATATGAATACAGAGGACAACCATTTCTGGTTGTATACTTGAGCGGGCGGCGACAAGTTTTTCAACCTACCCAATTAAAACACCTTGCAAGAGCTAGTAGGTGGTATGGCCTGCCACCATAGGCACAAGATTGCTGACCAGTCACAACTGGGCTGTTGTCTTATGTTTAAGGGCTGCTGTACTTTTAAATGTTAGTCAAATATTAATAGATAATCGGACTGCTAATCGTTCCTATGTGCATTTATTATCTTAGAGTAGAAACGAGGAGAGCAGTCCCTACCAAGGCAGGAAGTGACAGAAAGTAATAATAACTTGACAGATGTTTTACCCATTCTTCACGTTACTGATAAATTTGTGTTTTGTTGCAGTCTGCCCCCCCCAGTGGAAAGATTTCCCATCACTTCCTGTGAGAAAAAGCCCCTCATTGGGGTCACAGACCGCAATACATCCCTGTTATTGGCTCTTTTTACCACTCTGTCCAAACATTAAAAGAAAAGGTTTGCCTGGAGTCGGGCTTTAAGTTTATGTTGTTCAGTATAGCATATGTTTTTTTGAGATAATGTTTTACATACATTAGACACAATAACATCACCATGTATATGGAAGTGTTTAAATAATGTATGCACTCCTTTAAAATGGTATAGTTACAATGTCACATTTCAGGACCCCCTTTTAACTTTTTTTTTTATTTGTATTTAAGGTTCCTGCAGTGAAGCTAAATGAACTTCTAGAAGATTTTTACGTGACCGTAAAAAAAACAGATGGGTCGGATTTTTTGGCCACTTCACTCCATGCAATACGTAGAGGATTAGACCGGATCTTGAAGAATTCCGGAGCTGGGTTTTCCATCACTAGCAGTGTCTTTAATTCTTCATCTCAGAAACTTAAAGAGAAGTTAAGAATGCTTAACAAAGCGGGAATGTCAGGCTCCCGATCACGCAACATTGTCTATTTCTCGCTAGCCGATGAAGAGGAGATGTGGAGGACTGGGTGTCTAGGTGACGATGGGCCTGTCTCTTTGTTGTCCTCCGTGGTAAAGTACAATAGTCAGTTCCTAAACATGAGGACTTTACAGGAACACGCTGACCTAATGTACGGAGATATTGAATTACTCAAGGATGCAAATAATAGACCTTTCTTTGGTAGAACAGATAGTGTGAAAAGAGACAAGCAAGCAAATCCCAGTAAAATGTGTTATGGACAGATCTACCATGAACATTCAAAGGGACAACAAAGATGTCCTTACTGTCTCCTTTATAAGTACATGTATACCCATCGTCCTCCATCTCAGATGGAACCAAACGCACCATTTTACCTAACTGCTCGAAAAGAGGTCAGCGTAATGGAAAAAATCTGGTATGACGAACAAAGAATGGGGCTAAGATCTTTGCGTGGTGTTGTCCCAAAGATGGCCAAACGTGTGAAGCTAGACAACTGTGATAATTATACATTTGTTTCATTTACTCAAACATTCAGAAAGTATGGTCCAGTCAATAACTATTAAGATTTTTCCAAATAACATAAATTAACTACTTGCACAGCAGAGGGGATCTTGTAGAAGGTAACTGAGCTGCAACTCTTGTTGTTTTTGTATATTTTTATTACAATTATGTTATGTTTGGGATAAGAAACAAGCTAACGGTGTGCTGTAGAGATCACAAGATCAGTGTTATTTCCAATGCATCAAAAGTATATAGTGCCTTTTACCACCTGTATTTGAATAGAAAAAGATATAAAAGGGTGAAAAAAGGATCACGTTTAGCACAGCTGTTTCCAGTTTGCATACCTCACAGACTTTCTACCTGCATTTTCAAGGTAGGTACTATGTAGCTTAAGTGCTTATGTACTCTGAGACAAGCAGAGCAAGTTTCTGAGCTACTGCTAAAAGATTCTCCCCTAGTGAAATTCTATATAAAGCTAACGTTTAGTTATGTTTTTTGGTGGTATGCAGCAATAGGTACATAACTCCAATGAAGTGTGTCCTGCTGGCTACTGCTAACTTTAGAACTCTTTCCTCCACTGGATACTACTGTGATCCATCGGTGCTGCTCGCTCTCCCCTTCCTTCTCTCTTGCCCATTCACAGAAATTGTGGTAGTCTTTCTTAGAATGCAGAGCGCTCTGTGATTGGAAGAGGTGGATCCTATGATTCATCTACCTGTTCTCCATTCACAGAAGGCTTTGCATTCTGGGAAAGAATACTATGATTACTGTAAATGGGCAAGAGATGAGAAAGGGGAGGGTGAGTGGTGCTGATGGTTCACAGTCGCAGCCACTGAACATAAACTCCACAATGGCTGAAGATCCATGCTGCAGGGAGTATCTGGCATCACTGGAGGGAAGATTTTTACACTAAGAAAATTCAGCAGGACATGGGACATAATTAATTTTTTAGATTGTAAGCCCTCACCGACAGTGCCCTCCTTACCGTCTTGTCTTGAATTGTATTCTGATTGTAATGTCTTCCTTATATTGTAAAGCGCTATATAAGTCCTGTATAACTGTTGGCGCTATATAAGTCCTGTATAATAATTAGAGCTAAGTTATGTCCCTGGTGCTGCATACCTGCATACCTAAAAAAAACAACTAAACTTCAGCTTTAAGTGAACTAAATTATATAATGTACTGGCCAAAAAATATTATATTGGGCATTACACAAAGGTCCATCCTGAATAATGTCAGCATAATCCACACCACTTTACAGGGACCATGGATCCATTCACATCATTCACTGCCTCTGATGGGGTGAACTGTTTAATTTCCCTTCCACACGCATACATATAAGCACATACATGCAACAGACAACAAGTAATGATGGGAAAACTCTGCAACAGGAACAGTAGAATGTGGAAGGGCTAGAACCTTGGTCAATGTTTTTCTTGCTTTAATAAATGTATGAAGACGAGGTGCTAAGTATTCTTGTTCTCAGTAATCCACATTGAGGATAGCTTTTCTCCTTTGCAAAAATTGGAGGACTTGGTGAGGTTGCCCCCACAAGGACAAGAAACTCCCAAACAAGAGGAAGGGAGTCTCCAATAAATTCAGTCAAGAACAGACGGAGATGTCATCAAACGTTTTAAAGTACAAATTGATTATTATTGTTAAAAGATCGATAAGATAAAAAAATCCAACAGGTTTCGGGGGTCCACTCTGCTCCCCTTTTGTCAGGGCTTAAAAAAATGCTTGGTTAGTAAATCTTTTTGTGGAAATATATAACAGTATTAACCAGTGTCTGTGACACTGGTCACTGGTTCAATCAGGTAATTACCAATTCATTCACAGACACTAGTTAACACTTATATTTAAATCCAAGTCCACTTTCTCCTGAAAAGGATATAGCCAACCAAGCATTTTTTAAGCCCTGATTAAAGGAGCGTAGAGTGGACCCCATAAATCTGTTGGCTTTTTTTTAACTGATCAATCATTTTATCCATAAATAATCAATTTGGGCTCTACAAAATCAAGAACATCAGTTCATGATTTTATTGCCATAATGGCCTTCCAGTCCTGATGATTGATCAGTTGCCTACCATTTCTTGTCCTGATATCACAGGCACAGAAAGTGAGTGAAAATCTTCCTAGGCGGGTCACAGACAGAAATAAAAACCTCACAGAAATGTTGACTCTTCCATACTCTATCCCTATTTAAAAATGTAAAAAAGTTGTCTGGTGTTGGTTTCCAAAGTTTTGGATAGAGTGGAAAAGGTTAGACCCCTTTAGGATCTTACTATCCGTTTAAGAGATTTCTCCTCACATTATGTCTTTCTAACAAGGTTTTACCAGACAGAAAGTGAGGGGAACTCTCCAACATCAACACAGACAGAAATAAAATTGCTTTTCTTTAGTAGGGTAGAAGGATAGAACCACTGTCAGAGTTTTATTCCTGAATGTGTACCCTGTTGCATAATTCCCTCACTTCCTCTCTGATAAAATCTTTGTTGCCAGAATAGAAAATGAAGGAAAAGCTCTCTATTAGAACCCCAGATAGCAATAAAAACCCATCCAAAGTTCTCATCCTTTATTGCGCTATTTAAAAGTAGAAAATAACTTTTTGGCTTCACATTTACCTTAAAAAAAACTAGTTTAGTATGGTCCAGATTAAAAACATTTCTTGAAAAAAACATTTCTACACTGTGGTAGAGACATTTGACTGTAAACATCTGTAGGGCAGGGACAGATTAAATGGTTTTGCATACCCTGCAATGTGCTATGTACTGTGCTGGTGCAGTATAGCTAATAAAAAATAAAATAAATACAGGCTGTCCTTTCACCAGTCCCAGATCAGACAAAATAAATAGAAAATGTAGGTAATGATAGATTCTGTAGTTACAGTTCTAGGAATGAGATTTCTTCTTGAATGATTAACATAATAAGAGGACAACATCATTGGGTCTATTGTGGCAATAACATATGTAGCAATGACCCATGAAGGAGTTGCTGGATTTTATGTTTTCTCCTAGTCTTCTTACTGATGATTTGGCCTTTAGCTCCACCCAAAGTGAGTTACAACCCTTTAGAATCAGCACTAGGTGACACCTAGTCTTGCCCACTGCTTTCTGGATGGGCAGTACTGCCGCTGTTGCTGAAACCCTCCCACTGTGAGCTGCAGTGTCTGGGAGGGGAGCTTGTGAGGCACAAATGAAGAAGCATTTGGCCCAGTCAGGGAGGGTAAAGAAAGTTTTTTGTTTACTTTATAAGACTTGTGTATCGCCTAGTAACTGAATTTGGTACGTATTTAGATTGTCATACAGTAGCCTTTACTTCTACATTAATTCATATTTTTGTGACATTTCATGACTCAGATAAACAAGGGAAAAATCAAGAGCCTTCTAACAGTAGACAGTATAGCTTTACTTTAAATGAAAAATATGGACTTTATATATGTGCTGGAGTAAATAATCATTTAGTCTAATCAAAGATGGAAGCAGAAGTGCCTCAGTTTTATGTAGTTATCATGATAACATTATGATGTCCACTGTTGTCTTTGTCTTCTCTTATGTCTGAAGAAGGATCTGTTTTTAAAATATTGTACACTGGATCTGCACGCACTGCAGTTGTTTTAACTAAAAAAAAAAAATCCTAGATAATAAAATATAGCTGTGTGTGTATATCCTGATTTGTTTTTATTATCCTGCTCTCAATCATTCTAATCACGTTTGCTTATGTTTATGTGTAGTGCGGAGACTGTGGGTAAATGTGCATGGGCTTCACACTAACACTGTAGTCAAGTACAGTATTTAATGGGAAATGGCTTGCCTTGATGTCCTTTTGGGTTACTTTTACTGAGCTTATGAGCTGCTTGATGATGTAATTTAAGATCTCTACTAAAAACACAGTGATTTTACTGGAGCACATGCTACAGCTTTGATGATCTCATTGGTGTACTTTTTCCATGAAACAAAATATCCCCACCTCCACCTCCTTTTAGCAAGAATTGGGTAGCAAAAAACTAAGGCTGAATATGTGGAATTTTTGTATTGAATCTATCTAAAAATATCTTATAGCATGTGGCAAAATGTCTGACTTCTAAGCCCCCATTTACACCCGAGTGCTTTGTAGCTTAAAGCTACAATACGCTCAATATTAAAAATCCCATTATCTTCTATGGTGCCTCTTCACACCTGAGTGCTTGAGTGCCTGTAGCAAAATGTCTGCCACTCCAAAAAGTACAGGAACATTGTTTCAGGCACAATCAAATGTTTTGGCTCTATAGACTTTAATTGAAGTGCTTAAAAAACTCAGGTGCTCCCATTTGAAAGTCTATGGGACCAAAAACTCTGACTTCTGCTTCTGTACTACAAATAGTACATAAAATGCTTGAAAAAGGTGTGTACAGATGTGCAAAAAAGCCTGTAAATCGCCTGCCTATGCTCACAGGTGTGAATGCAGCCTTAGAGATCAAAGCCATTGAAACGGTATACATTACAAGTAACAATGTAGAATTTGAGTTTTTTGTTCTCAATTTTTTAAATATATAGTTGGTACCGTTAAACGTTAAAATATGGAAGTGTGTTTGAGGAACTGTTAGCAAACCAGCAACAGTTAGGCAGATGGGCACTCTATTTACACATGACTCCACATGCCAGACTTCAAACACTCCCAGCTGAACCCAATAGGCTATTTCCCTGGGACCTACTGGATGACACAATTGAACTTGCTGGATCGGTCGGAATACTCACAATAGCCCATACAGCAGCAGAGCGGCTCAGTCGAGCCGAAGGCATATACTTCGGCTTGGCTGAGCCGAAGTGACAGCCGAAGTGGGAAGAACGGCCTGCCGGAGGGCCGACTGTTCCCCACGCGAATGGCAGCTAGAAGACTCTGGCAGGTGCCGGCCAATAGGAAACTGTTTTTTTTTTTCTTTTCTTTCAAATATTTTTTTTGTTTCCTATTTATTTACATTTTTAGAATAATTTTTCAACTTTTTTTTTTAATATTCATTTGACTTATTTTCTATTCTGCTCGGTACCTTGGAGATAAAAAAAAAAATACAGCATTTACACTAACAATAGTCAAAGACATATTACAAATAATACAATATTATGGTACACCTACTGGGTACCCAGTTAAGCAAAAATACCCCCTGTGGCATTGTGAGGCAATACCACGGTGTTAGGTGGCCTCAAAGTCACCCAGGGTTCTCAGCCAGAGGGGCTGAGTGGCTCCAGGAAGACATTACTGGTACCAGGAGAGAACTGCCTTTTCAGTTCTTTCTGGGTTTTCTGGATCAAGGTTGGGATCCTGGAGCCAGGAGATTTCTTAGAGCTCTGGGTGGGAAGAAATCTCCATTCCTGGGTCCATGCTTTGGTGGTGACCAGCACCTGATTGTGCACCTGTTTACATCCCTCATGAAGTGTGTGCTGGGATGTGTTCAGGGCCCCACCTGTGAGTCAGGAGAGCTCCACCCCGGAGTCAGTGCGGAGGCCAGGGCAGCAGGGAGCTGCGGGTTTGTGAACCATATTGAGAGGATTGGCATGTTATTGCTGTTGTCTGGAGGAACCAGACAGTGGCCCTAAAGATTGAGGCCGGAGCAGCAGTGCTGCGAGAGAGACTTGTTAAAAGACTGGGACACCTTGAGTGTACGTGACAACTCGAGGATTGGTGAGCCCTTATCTGTTATATGCTACAGCAAGCTATTTATGTTGGATTTCGTGTTATCTATCGTTTTGAAAGCAAATAAACTGCATTGTACTTGCACCTCCGGTCTTCAGTGGAGTGTCCTTGTTACACCCCCTATAAAAAACACAGTCCCAACCAAACAAAAAATTCCCAAAATTAGATTCTGTCCCAGTTCTCTGTCTCGTATGCCGTCCACTAGGACACCGCTTAACACCTCTGGACCTGACTGATTCAGTAAAGAGGAAGAAACTGCAGATAAAGGGAAGGGAAAGAAAAGAAAAGAAAAGGCTGAAGC
Organism: Nanorana parkeri; assembly: GCF_000935625.1. Classification (NCBI taxonomy): domain Eukaryota; kingdom Metazoa; phylum Chordata; class Amphibia; order Anura; family Dicroglossidae; genus Nanorana; species Nanorana parkeri. Next base: position 569,309 of record NW_017306772.1, on the reverse strand, counting down.
GAGAAATTAATAAAAAAAACAAGAAAACATCTAAAGGGAACTCAAACTGCAGTCTGCTGGCTGAATGACCCCCAACTCCCACAGCAAACCACCTCCGCTCCTTCAAACCTAAGCAAGACCATTGTCTACAACAAGCTCCCACGCTATGCTAATTTATGGTTTGCATTCAGAGGGATCAGGTCAGCACTCCAACAGAGCCCTGTAAGATTCAAGTAAGTAAAGAAGCATAGGAGGGTCTTTGCTTTCTAATGTCAGAGTTGCCCAATTGGGAAATATACACAAAACAGCTGTGTTGGAGGAAATACAGATTCACAAAATTAGTGAAGCATAAGCAGGGAAATTCTTAGACTGCAGCCAAGTGAACGAATCGGAATGGCTCCCCAGCTTCCCTTCTGACAACTCCAGGCACAAGATGTAAACTCCAAGCTGATCGAGCAGAGTGCAGGACGGGACCGGCCGCACAAATATGACATGACATTTCCTGTCACGGAAGTACCGCTGTGAATGCATTCTATTTTTGTTTTAGTTAAGTTTATCTGTGGATTCATACATGATCAGCTTGCTGGTTTCTATCTCCTTGTTATCTCCATTTGTCACTAGCAAAAATCTTTCCTGCTGTACCCAATCCACAGCAAGAAGCTACATGTTGCAGTTTAAAGAAGATATAGTGATATACTGTATCCAGAGCTTCTGTTGATGTGCTGCATACCCTCTGTTTTTCTTGCTCTCTGTGAAAATGGTGAAACCACTATACCTATGATATTACTTTCAAGTTATCCCTTTTCTTGATTTCACACTCTAATATAATTACTTTTAACAGGACCTTTCATAAATTATCAACAGTTCTTTTTTTATTTAGGGCCAAAACGTGAACAAACCCCATTATAAACTAAAACAAAATGCCATGGCTACCAAGATCAATATTACCAGTGGGTTAAAATCCCCCAATCATCTCTATATAGGCAGTAAAATTATTACATCAATTTAATTATGTTGCCTGAGGTAAAAAAATCCATCCAAAGCAATTTAATTCCAGTATTAATAACGATTAGTAACATACGTGAACCATATGCATTGGGTTATATTATTCTATAGAACCTGTATACACTTTTAGAGTGACGTGACGGTTCTTCTTTATTTTACTTTTGTTGTTTGCTAAATTTTAGTCTGTATTTTTAAAAGGCCTCAAAACTGTGATCCTAAAAAAAAAACATTGAAATGTAAATTCAAACTTGCCAGTAAACAACTGGTGACAACCGATATTTATGTATCCCTTGACATAAAACTTAAAATGTTAATTATTTTTATTGTGTGTGTTCCATCTATACCGCTGTTATGTGCCTACGTCTTGGGGAAAATTTTGCAATCTTAATGTTTGTATGATTTTCTTATTTTTCTGTAAAACATTATTGACAAAAATGAATTGCCTTCATCAGCCAGTTGATGCTGTCAAATAACTTTTCGGCATTTAAGCCTAAAATTGACAAGCCTTGGAGAATAACCCAAAGGATATTCTTAAAGGGGTTGCAACAACTAATCGATTTAATCGATGATAATCGGTAATGAGAATCGTTGTCAATGATTCTCATTATCGATTAGTTGATTTCTATTGGTTGAATTCTCCCGTCCCCGCCGCTCTGCTTCTCCGTTCTCCTCCTCCTCGCTGGGAGCCACTGCATGCTGTGATCTGTGTCCCTTTCGATCAGGGGGGACATAGACTGCTCCCGCTGGTGCCCAGTGGGGAGTAGAGACTGCTGTTGCCCCTGTTCCTCCTCTGCTGCCCCCGTGCCTCCTCTACTGCCCCTGATCATCCTCTGCTGCCCCCATGCTTCCTGTAATGTACTCACACGTCCGACGTCTCGTATTCAGCCCGAGCTCCATCTCCTAGGCTGATGCCATCACGTGGCTCCTTCTTCCTAGGCGGCTTAAGCCTCAAAATTAAATTGCACTGCGTTCGTGCAAAAGGAATGAATGCCGGGAATTGCGTCCACTCTAAACCGCTCAAACAGCAGTTATAACTGCTCTGAAAAAACTAAGTGCTCTCATCACCCTCCTTTCTCTAGCCTTGCTCCCTACAGCAGTATTTCTTCTAACATTCAAGAAAGCCTTTACTCACAACTCCAAAAAAGCTGCTCCTTGCCTGGCTATTAACCCTTCCTTCCACATCGTCCAGGAAGCTGCTCCAACCCTGACTGTTAACCCTTGTTTTTCCCATCTTCACCAATTGATTAGGACGCAGTTACTAACCACCTGGCAGTTAAACCTACTCTTACCACATCAAGTTGATCTTTTCCAGGGAATCTTTCCCAACCTTCTTTAACCATACTAGCAGGACCGCCTGAAGACCACGGTTGCATACAGAAGGCTTCTCGTGAACTTCCTATATTAAGTCACTAACAGCAAGTATTTATTATTTTCTATTATTATTTAACAATCATTGAGAAGTGAAGTAACTTCCTCAATAATCCAATAACAGCTGCTGTGTACTGTCGGCCTCCGGCAAACGCAGGTTGTCACAAATTTAATTGTGTGTTACAATTACCTATCACCCTATTAGTGGTAATAAGTTTACATACTTATATACACAATATTGCATGGTGGTTCCACTGATTGGTAGCTGAGATCCACATACTGATATTAATCACTTGCCAGTACGCTATACCCAGGGCCGGATTTACTCTCCCTGCCGCCCCAAGGCCAGGTTCCGCAATACGCCCCCCTCCCCCGCCAACCCACCCCCCCCTTCCCATGAATGGAGAATGGCAACCAGATGGCAGGGTTAGTTTCAA
>NW_017306772.1:527465-566297 GCF_000935625.1 Nanorana parkeri | reverse complement strand
TTCTTTCTCATTTTTAATTATTTAATTTTCAATTTATTTATTTTTAGATTTTTATTTACCTTATTTACTTTTTTATTTGTTATCATTTTTTTATCTTATTATTGTTTATTTTTTATAATTATTTTCTTATTTTGTAATAATTTGTTTCTTATTATTTTTTACTTTTTAATCACCTTTTTATTTTTTTATTTGATCAGTTCATATTATTTATTTATTTTAACCAATTTAATATTTTCACCTAACTTTATTGCTATCACACAGGAGGAAACAATCCCCTGTGTGATAGCAATTGGAGGTGACAGGTTCTCTTTATTGACCCTATCACCTCCAATACAGGAGTTCTAGCACAGCATTGGGCTGGAACTCCTGTGACAGGTAAGAGAGGAAGAGCACAGCTCTCCCCTCTCACTGTCTACACGGAGCGGCAGGGTTAGTTTTAACCATGATGGCCAACGCCATACAGAGACACAGACACAGAACACACCATGATGGTAAGTCAGTAATGGAGAAAGATCAGATGAGTGATAAGTCCTTTGTCCCCTGCCTGCCTATTTTTGAGCTCAGCTTCCACAGTTAACTTTAAAAGAGAAATCCACTTTTTTTCACAAGAGTTTTATTTGGTTTTGCAAAACAGGAGGATACAGAGAGCAATAGAAACTGTGTTCACAATGAAAGTTGTAGAGGTGAGGTACAACATGAATTAGGACTAAATGAACATATTCAGGTAACTGAGGCATAGCATACATCAGTATATGGATCAGTATATGAACAGTGGTTGTTCGGATAGAATCAATAAACATCATGGTGGTATGTTGACAATTCAAGCAGTAAAGAAGAAAACTTCCTGAAGAAAAAGAAATGATGAAATGGAAGGAAATTGCAATCCCTGTGAAAAGGAGAGGAGAGAAGCAAAAAGGAGGTAGGGGTAGGAAGAATGACCTTAGTGAGCTAAATGTATAAAAAGTCCTGATTCTCATGGGAGTCATTTAGGATTGCTTTGGGCTATGAAGGGTGAGAATTTAGCTTTGGCTTTCAGCAGTGTTCATGGTTTCTTATTCAAGAGAACCTCCCATAAGCTTATGGGGGAGGTCACAATAAAGAAGGGATCTATGGAGATTGTATACACAAATCCATAATTTTTGCTCCTTAGAACAAGTTCACTAAATATGCAGCATTGATCCAGGAGAGGCACAACCCAAAAGCAGTTAGGGAAGGCTGTGTGAATATATATTGCAATCCTATCCAGTGTTAACAACCAGCTCATTAAAACCGTATAAGATTTTCCAATGCAATAACATTGGAGGAGCTTTTGGCTACATGCAGCCAGATTGCATTCCAATCTGCTCTGTCAAGTGTGCCACACAATTGTTTCCAATTTTGACATACAGGCATATTGTGTGGGCACCTTTGTAGAGATGAGGCTCCAATATGAAGAAGAAATTAGCCCAGTGGATTTGGTAAAATGAAAGCATCTGTCTTCAAATCTAGTCAATGATAAGTGGTATATAGTAAGAGCACAAATGAGAGAACCATGAAAGTGTTTGATTTGGGCATAGCTAAGAAATGTAGAGATCAGAATCGTACATGATTTTCCAAGGTTTTCAAATGACCTAATCTCCTAGTCAATAAACAGCTGGTGGGCATATTTAATGCCCCTGGAGGCCCAATATTTAAAGGTGGCAGGTTCCTCATATGCAGCCAAGAATAAAGGGCAATACAGTATACCAATTAGAGGAAGATGGGGGAAATCAGACTGCTAGAAAACTTTGCAGCATCCCATTGTTTAATTAAATAAAGTAAAATCAGTTTAAAGGTTCCAATCATGTCCCCCTACCCTTCTTTCCTCAAGACTGTACATATTAAGTTCCTACAGTTTCTCCCAATAAGTTTTCTCCTTCAGACCTTTCACCGTTTCTGAAGACTATCACCATATCAATATCTTGTTGTAAATAAGGTCTTCAGAACTGCACACAGTATTCTAAATGAGGTCTAACCATAGATCTACCGTATATAGGATTCAGGACCTCCTTCTTCCGGCTGGTGATCCCTTTAGTGCACTGCAGAATTGTATCCACTTTCACCACTGCCTGGCCACACACCTACTTAAACTATGTAATTCATTTACATCCTTCAGGCAGGGCCTTTGCACTACATTAATCTTGTGTGCAATCTTATTGTACCCTAGTTTGTACAATAAGATTGTAATATGTGTGATGAGCTTTATATGGAATATATAGAATGGTTACTTGAGGCTAAGCAGTAACTTGAAAACTGCCTTGTATTCTTCCTAAAAAAATAGAAGTGAACTTCCTGACATGTAACTGCCCCTAGACAACCCTAGTTCTGTCGTTTTATGTTTGCGGTCTGAGGTCATGTAAGTTATATTCCACTCATTCCTGTCTGGTGATTGCTATTCCCATGAGATGCGGAGTGTCTCCCTGAGCAATGTACTGACAGTTTGATATGTCATTACTGTGCTGTAAGTTGTTCTTCTGAGGGTCTTCTGGAGATTAGACTTCACCAGCAAGAATCCCTTTGTTCCTACTTTATTCATTCTGTGGACCTATGCTTTCTCTACCTTTCTTGCTGCCTCTTGATCATTAGCACACCAGTCATCATTTTATCAGATCACAAGTCTAAAAAGAGGAAGTAAAGTGATGGGAAAGGTAGCCATGGCCCAGGGCTGAACAAGAGAAACCCATCAATTTCCCTATTAATGCTAAATAGGAATCGTCGCTCACAACAGAGCCCCTATCTGATTGGATGCAGTCGCTGTTCGGCCAAGGATTTTTGGACTGGCTCCTTCGACAAAAATTGACACAAGACTTTTGTCAAAGGAGTGGGGTGGCTGAGCTGGGTTCAGACAGAGGCACTCATAGATCAAATTTCAGCAGGATTTGCCCAAAATTTGACCCATGCATGGCCAGCTTAAGCCTGTAATGGGCTAAGGATCAACTGCAGGAGGCTACAGGCAGTATTAGTCACTAGTTCTTTGCCCTCCACTCAGCTTTTTTTTGGGGCACAGGTTCCACAGTATGTCATCTTCAGGAAGGTTCTTGAAGCTTGTGAAATACTGTTTAAATGCTTAGTCAATCTAATGTTCTTCAAAGGCTCTATCAAAGACTGTGAAATATCCCAGATTCAATACTATAGACTATATTCTGAAATATTTGTATATCAATATTGACAATTCAAAACTTTAGGAAAATTGTGGACATTCATTTATCTGTAGTAGTGAAATTATCTGGATGTATTGTATCTGAATAATAAAAAAACAGAGAATATTTTCACTTCTGCTACTAATGGATAGTAGCTTTAAAATAAACATATCATGAAAAAAAAATCAAACATCTGGAGAGATTTTTAGCCATCTGTCAAAATGTGTTCCAGTTGTTCATGCACTTGATAGCACAGTGAGCAAATTGAGTAATACATTGAATATCTTGGATATCTTCATTATCAACACCTACAACAAAAACACTTGCAAGTTATTACAGTTTTGAAATAAAAAATTTCCCTACAGCCATTTAATATTTTTTTACTGACTACTTTCTCATAGTTTACAGGGTAATTCCACCCAAACTGTGTTTCTTGTAGGGTTACTCACAAAGCTGCCGAAGGCAGCTGATTGAATAACCCAGCTGAAGTGAAGTGAGCCGAACGCTGTTCGGCTATTCACTTCTGGCTTGTACGGCTGATTTCAGCCGTACATCGGCTGCCTTCGGTCAGCCGAACATGCTCTGCATGTTCGGCTGAGCCAAAGTGCAAAAGGAGTTTGACTCAGCCGATCCAACATCTGGACCGGCTGAGCCGAAGCTCTGGCAGCTCACTTGTTGCTGTTCGCCCCTATTCTCATAGGGGCCGAATGCCAGTAAGTGAAATGCTGAATGCCGCCGAGGTACCGAGCAGAATAGAAAATAAGTTAAATAAGAAAAAAAAAAGTAGAAGAATTATTTTTAAGTGTTGAAAAATGTTAACAATAATAAAAATAGTTTAACCGCTTGAAGACCAGGTGTTTAGATCCCCTTCCTGGCCAGGCCATTTTTCAGTATTCAGTGCTGCGGTACTTTGAATGACATTTATTCCGTCATGCAACGCTGTACTGAAATAATTTTATACCATTTTTTGGGGACAGATACAGCTTTCTTTTGGTGGCATTTAATCACCCCTACGGGTTTTACTTTTTACTATATTAAGGAAAAATTATTGAAAATTGTGAAAAAAAAAAGTAATTTTCTCATTATATTAGGAAACAATGATTATTACCAATATTTTTGGTAAAATATAAAAGACGGGGTCACGTCGGGTAAATAGACACCAAACATGTCAAGCTTTAAAATTGCGTGCACCAGCGAAATCGCAAAAAAACTACCATACCCAAAATTGGCCATAGGCGACGCTTTAAAAGCTTTTACTGCTCATCAGTTTAGTGTTATCAGTGATTGATGGCCCTAGAATTATTGCTCTCATTCTGACGTTCACGGCGATATGTAACATGTGCGGCGTAATGGGCGCAATCGTCGTTTTCGCACGTATGAGCACCCAACGCCTGTTTGCATGCGTGTATGTATGGGGGGGACTATAAAAAAATATATATTTTTTTAATTCTTTTTTATGTGTAACTTTACATTTTTTGGGTGGAAACTTTAAAACATTTTTTCCTATTTTTTTTTCACTTAACTGTATTGCTATCCCATAGGGGGCTAAGAAACCCCCTTATGTGATAGCAAAAGAAGTGACAGGTCCTCTTTATGGAGACATCATAGGACCCCTAATGTCACCTAGGACCCCCCATAGAAGCTGATGATGAAGCTGATGAAGCAGAGATCTGCTTCATCAGCTTCTCTCCAGCATCTGAAGCTGGAGAGTGACACAAGAATGCGGAAGTGATGTAATATACATCAGTTCCGCATTCTGACAGCGGAGAGGGGACCGGAGGGAGTTCGTGTACCGATCTCCCTCTGATCCCCTGTCAGAGTGGCACTATGCTGGTCCCAGGCTCGCACCGGGCACAGCGGAGCCCGGGACCAGCATGACAGCAGGAGGGGGGGAGCCGCGGAGGGGGCGCACGTACAGGGACCTCATACAAGCGATCCGCCGGCTTTATACTTTATAGTATGTTAATAGGCATCGCTGCCTGTTTTTTACAACGGCTGGCTGGGAAGTGGTTAAAGAAAAGAAATAAAAGAAAATGATGATGCTGCAGTGCCGTCCGTCCGTTTTTTTACTACGGGCGGACGGCAAGAGGTTAAAGCCGGCATAGATGCCGGTAAAAGAAAATTAATTGGGCGGAGCTAGCAGTGACAGCTAGCTCTGCCCAACTGTTTCCTATTGGCCAGCACCTGCTAGAGTCTTCTAGCTGCTCAAGGCCAATGAATAACAACTGGGCAGAGCCGGCTGTGATGTCACGACCGCCTCCGCCCAGTTGTTATTGTTTAATGACAGATCAACGTCCCGAGGTCATTTGGGGATGCTGATCTGTCATTACAACTGGGCGGAGCAAGCCATGAGATCACAGGTGGCTCTGCCCAGCTGTCATTTGCATTTGCTTTCGACCGGCCATTCGCCCCACTTCGACGGTCACTTCGGCTCAGTCAAGCCGAAGCATATGCCTTCAGCTCGGCTGAGTCACTCGGCTGCCTTTGGCTGCTGTACGGGCTATTGTGAATAGCCCATACAGAAGCCCTACGGCGGCCGAAGAGAGCCGAAGGATCAGCCGAAGCTACGGCTGTATCCTTTGGCTCAATAGTGAATAACCCCCTTAGAATACCTTCAGGTCCCCCCCCACTCCACCCACATTGCCTGTATCTTATGCTTTATGTTCATGCAGCACAAAAATAAGCCAAATGAGATCAATTAGGGCTGGGGCAAATTGCTTTACTATACTGTATACATTAAAGCACAACTAAACCCTCCTCCTTTGTAGCTGAGGTAGGTGCCATTTTAGCTTCTATTTAGATATGCGGTTTGGCATGGTGCTGCACATGTGATCAGATAAGACACCAGCCACTTGAGGGTTTGAAAGTTTGGTTGTGAGCTGAAATAAGCACACTGGCAACCTTGACAGTTATTACAAGAGGCATGCCTTGAATGCAACTTTTTTGGGAGACAGTTAAATTGTTGGATCTAGTTCCACTTCAACCACTTGCCATCCACACCGTTGCAATTAACCCCCAATGTGATAGCAATAGAGTTAAGTGTAGAAAAAAAAAATTTAAAAAATGAAAGTCACATATAAAAAAAATGAGCAAATACCACCAAACGAACGTTCTATCTGTCCCAAAAAGAATGATATAAAATTAATTTGGGTGCGGCATTGCATGGTTGAATAAAGGTCAGTCAAACAACTTCAGTACTGAATACTGAAAAATGGCCTGGACAGAAAGGGGGTTTAACACCCCGGGCTTCAACTGGTAAAGAACATACATAGAACAGCCAATACACATTGTGCCCTTAGTACTGCATAGAGACATATTTAGTGGTAATATATATTTAAAAAATAAAAAAAGTACCTATAAACTGATACCCGTTTCTTGGGAAACCATTTGTTGTGCATTGCTCCAGTCCGGGTAAACACAAATAAATGACACAATCTGTAAAAACAAAGTAACAATGAGTGCTGGCACAGTATATGGTTTGAAGAATAAAATATCAGTGTTTATTTTTTATATTGAGAATATGCATTCCCCTTCTTTCCAACCCTCCACATTTAACCATTGCTTCATTATTGAAGGTTACAGAATACCCCACCTTCACCTGGTTTTTACTGTGTATGGCCCCGAACCTAGCCATGAACAATAATACACATTTCCATTTTTAGATTGATGCATGTGCAGGGAGATGGCATTTTTCTTAAAAGTAATGTACCCTGAACATGTTGGGTATATATATATAAGTGTAAGTCTCCATGTACTCAGGGTTCAGAAGAGTCCAAGGAAAGTATGGTTCCCCATGCTTCCCCGCCAGGGGTTTTTGAGTGTGCTTCCTCATAAATTCAAGGAGGGAGAGTTCCTGGTCCATGACAGAGTGATTGATCATGTTGTTGTCACTATTTATAATATGAGACTGCTACTTGAATCATATAGCTAAAGGTGACCCGCTCGTTACTACAGCCGTTAACGGCTGTTTCACATACAACCGATCAGCGGCTCTATAGCCACCGATCGGTTGTATGGCGTGAATTTCGGAGCGCCCCCCCCCTTCATTTCCGGGATCCGCTAGCCCATCTGCGGCCCGGGACCGGCTCGGGAGGGCGTCGGGAGAAGGAGGGAGGGAGATCAGCTCCTTGCCCCCCTCCCTTTCTTATTCCATTGCTCCCTCAGAGCCTTTGGTAAATGCTTGGAGCTTTCATGTATAGGGGAAGTAATGCTAAGGCCTGAGCACCTAATTTCCTTATATGAACACTGTCACATGAGGAGAAAGGGGAAAAACTTATATAGTGTTAGATCTCTGATGAAGCAAGGAAGTAGTCAGCAAGCACCAGGAATGTAAGTATCAGTAGGTAAAGGTGGAGGTGGGGGGTGAGAAAGATTTTTTTTAGCCACAGCACTGTTCACTATGTACTCCCTAGACTGGAATTTATATGGAACATACATACACCAATGCTGTTGTTCATACTAAAGCTACTCACTGATGGGTTAAAGAGGTGCAAGATTGCATGATTGTATTTATCCAATTCTGTATTTAAAAACCATGCTGCATAGGCACACTTGAACGATCACTAAAGCTTCACTGCTTTTATCACCACACGTGTTACACAATTACTATTGCAAACCCTGATATATATCTTACTGACCCAAATTAGACATTCTAATATGTCAAATGTAGATGTATACAATTGATCTGAACAGTTTCCCAATACAAATCATGCAGAGGACAGATGATGGATTCCTACTGTCAGAGCTACAGTGTCTTGTGATTTTTCCCAGGAAACCCTGTACCCCTACCCAATTAATTTGTATTACTTGATTTATCCACAATTGTCCAGGAGTGGCCAGGTAGGGTGAATATAAAAATAAAAACTCAAACTTTAAAGCTCAAGGTATGGAATTGTTGGGAGCTCTTTCTAGTTTTAAATGCTGCCGGTGTCACTATTGAGGAGGTTTTTCTCACTTCCTGTGCTGCCTGGCACCCATCAAGTGACAAGAAAGTGTAAATAAATCTCCCCTAAGGGGGTACAGACAGCAAAAGAAAACTGACTGAAGATTCTAACTGTATCTGTGTTCCTGTTGGTTACATTTCTTGTGATTTCTTGTTCTGTCTGACACCAGCCTAATAGACACAAAGGTAGGTAAAATCTCCCAAACAGGCTTACAGACTTCAATAAAAACTTGACAGAGGTTCTGACTCTTATTCTTTTTAACCAAAAGGCAGTGAACTTTCTTAAAGAATCAGAATACAGGGTATACAAGTGACTTGCAGTGTTATTCTTTACTTTGACAGTTACCCTGTTCATTAGCGTCACCAGAGGACAATAGGATATAGAGAGCGAAGCTCTCCAGCACTCACAGAATAATGTTGAATCTTAGTGATTTATTGAAGAAAAACGTCACATGTATTAATCAGCCTATGTTTCAGGGTCATGCAGGGTCCCTTCATCAGGGTAACATAGTCACTATGTTGACCTGAGGAAAAGACCCTGCATGGCCCCTAAACGTTGGCTGATTAATACATATGACCTTTTTCTTCAATATTTCATTAAGATTCAATGTTTTTTTGTGAATGCTGATGAACTTCACTTTCTACATGCTTGATGTGCACGGCACCATCCGTGGCTATCATTGCAAGCACCACTGTTACTAAAGGTTCTGACCACTGTAAGGAGTGCAGGGGACACATCTGAACACTGCAGATGTCCCTACTACAGTATAGGGACAGGAGCAATGAATAGTTTGGGGGTTAAGGCTTTTTGCTTTAGTCTTGAGCAGGGCCTGAAGCTTATTACTGCCGGGATTTGATATGTCTAAAGAAGATAGAATATTAAATTAAATATTAAAAGTATCATCCCAAGCAGCATTTCCTAGCTATATTACATATAATATAGATTATACTTTACTATATTATGCACCACTTTCTAATAGCCAATGGTTGTCAGCATACTGTATCTTGTTAAACACTGCTCTGCCAGGTACCTCTTTTGTGGCTCTAATCATTCTCTTGGCAAATGCCTAGCATTTGTCTGCTTGCTGCAAATTATACTTTCAGTGGGAAGATAACCAAGCAGAAAATGCTTAAGTTACACTGCGACAAAGTTTTGTTAATGATATTTATCATATTTTGTGAGACTCACTGTGGCCGAGAAGTTAAGAAATGTAATATAATATTTTAAAGAGTACATACACCAGTTTGTAATGTGAATTTGTGATTATACAAAAATGGATACTTAGGTATAGAGTATGTGCTTATAAAGTATTAACTACTTACCGTATTTACTATTTTCTTCATAAGTTGGAAGAAATGATCTTTTGGTGAAGAAAGCTGCAAGAAAGAATTAAGATCTATAAAACAATGTATACTCTCTTTCTCATAAAAGAATTAACAGAGATAACAGAAGTATGGTAACCCATGGTGACGGGAGGACGCTAGTTTGTGTCCTCCCGTTACCCTAAGGAGAACTATGGGGAAAAACACTGACCCCATAGTTCTCCTTTAAATACATTTCATTTTTAAAGTGACTTCAATAAATTGGATTTCTATGAGTTACTAAATAAACCCACAAGCGATTTCCTATAAATGGGTACAGCACATACATGATATCCAATAATATGTCTATACAGTACAGGACACCATGCAGGGTGTGATAATTCATGCAGATACAGCTATTTCAGCTGTAAGCTACAGATGATTTATTCTGCTCATGGCATTGAAAGCATAACATTTGGGTAGATAATAAAAAAAAAATTCAAAGCTACTACTGCTTTTTAGGTAATGTATTTAAAACATAAGGTCACTGTTAAAATTCTTTATCAATTCAGTTTATAATAAATATACTGTATAAATTCACTGTGCATGTGCTTTCCCATGGGCAAACATGGATATACTCTTTGGATGAGCTCTATGATGTAACACTCCCCATAGATGTTCAGTAGCAATTAAAGTTTATATAAACCCTACGAAGTACGTGCTTCTTCAATTGGCCATTGTACTGCCTATCAGTTAGGCAGCCCAACCTACTGCCTATCAGTTTGGCAGCCCAACAGCCAACTGAAGGAGCTTGCAGTTTAGCATACAACAGGAAGTGCTGTAACTGGTAGGATCTCCAGGTAAACATTGCAAAAGATTTGCAAAATGCAAATTGTCTTAGATAATTGTATACAGTGAGGCATGATTTTGGATTCAATTAAAAAGTTCTTAATGTTGAATAATTCCTTACACAAATGTTTAAGTCTTTAACCAAAAATATGTTGATTACATTTACATGCTACATACATACATGTAGCTGGCATCTCTACATGTCTGCATGGTGTCCATGTTTAGAGCACCCACTGACCCCAGAAAAGCTGATGAGGAAGAAGGAAAGTAGGGCTTATGCCCTGTGGTCTGTGGCTCTGGCCTGTCTCCTTGGCCTATCAGTATGAAGAATGGCTGAACAAACAAATAGCAAGGAGTGGGTAGGCTTGTGGGAGCTGGCTGCAGATTCCAGATCATAATCACTCACTTTTCTGAAGTTTGGGGATGTTCTGCATTCAGGAATATCATGTGGGCTTCTGGAGTTGTCAGTATGTAAGTGACCGTGAATGCTTAATTTATCAACAGACTCACTTACAGTAATCAGATGTTATAGTAGTGTGACCTGACACCCTTATCAAAAATCAGGATTAAACTTTTTTTGTAATTAGACTAGTTAAAAGATGTTCACTACTCATCATTATTCCAGACATCAAGATTTTTAGTATATAAAACCAGTGGAAAAGGAAATAGGGAAAATAAAGGCATACAAGAACTTCTAGAATTTAAAGTGGACCTTTACCCCCTTTGGCTGAAAATCACATCAGCATACAGCTCTGCATGCTTATATAAAATCATCTTACATTCATTAGTTAAACAAACATACTTTCTTTTTACTTACAATTTCTTTTTTCCCACTTCCTGGTTCTCTTTGGCAAAAGTGATGTAATGTGCCCAAGCATTACATCCTGGGAAGGTTGCATCAGCAGAGCATTGCTGGGAAATCTCACGAGATCTCAGGGAAAGGCATTTTCCTCCCTGACATTATGTGCATGGTCACATGTCCTAGTCACATGTGCCAGAGTTCCAGGATGTAAAGGGAGATATATTAATCTGCCCTTAGTAAAAATGTCCACTGTCAGAAGAATAGAGAAGAAAAGAAAAACAAGGTATTTAAAGAATAAAAAGCAGGTCTAGAAGTATCTGTAGATTGTCATTACGAAACATTTCTACAGGTGGGTTGAATGAGAGAAATCAGCATGGATGGAGGAATCCCTCCTTCTGGCTTTTATATTTAGACAGCCAGCACACATGGTTCTCTGAATGCCTTAACAGTAAGTGCATCTTATTGGATGCAGCCGCTGTTTGGCCGGACAATTTTCCACCTGGCTACTTTCATTTTATAATATTCATTGTTCAAGCTGGGTGGTGCCAACAGGGCCTAGAAAGGCTTACATTTTGTTAGATTCAGCAGGATCAGAATTGCACGGATTCCCTCCTGATCAGAGCCTCCTCCGATGTGACATCTGTGTCTGAAATTACCGGAACCCATGTCGGTCTATGGGGAATCAGATGTAAACTGACATGTGTCCGTTTACATCACATTACCCCCGATCCGGCATGATAAGGTCCGGCGAAAGAGATCTCTAACCCGTTTGTTTTTCTGGACCTGGCCAGAGTCAGGGGTAACGGCTGCCCATAGACTAAAATTGGGCATTTGATCGGTTCCTCTGGAAAAAATGACAGACGGACCCGATCGGACTGCCCGTGTGAAAGGGGAGTGAATTTTCCCATCAAGGGTACAGACAGCAATAAAACTGAACAGAGTCTAAAATCTTCAATGCTATCCAAAAATATAAAAAAAGCGTTGCCTTTAGATACATAATCTCAGAAGTTGTCAGGTTTCAGTTTGTGCATGCTTCATAAATGGGCTGTTCACTTCGCAAGGGAATTTCCCTTTACTTTAGTGAATAAGTTTGAAGCTCTGCTTACTTCCATCATCCAGTCATGTGCAAGCAAACATACTATTTTTTATTTTTCTCACAGTGATTCTGTGCAAAGTGATTTTTCCTCACATTCACCAAGCAAAGGAAAAAAATCCCCTACAAAGTGAACAGCGTATTTGTCTTTAGAAAAGCAGCCCATCGTTTCTGGTATATTTAATAAGGCTCATCAATAAAAACTGATTGGAAACAAAATTAAACAAAAATAATAATAATAATATCCAAAGAAGGAAAAAGTGAACATAAAATTTATTTTCTTTCTGCTTTGTCATTCTAGTGATGGAATAAAAAAAGAAAATCTTGATACAAGAGTAGATTTACCCGTTTGAGACAAACCTTATTTAACCTTTTCATATATTCATATCTGTTATATTCAAATATATATTACTTTTCATGAAGTATAAATGTATTTTCATTCAATATGCTGCAGCATGAAACCGGCTAGCCTAAACCTATTCAAATGAATAACTATGTGTACTAATGCTGCATAAATCTGCATATATCTCTTCTGCTAAATACAATAATAAGAATTCAACATACTTCAGCTCTGAGCCTACACAGTCATAAATTTACAGTCTGCCCTAAATACATGTATTTAACTTCAGGATCCCCCACATTGAAATTAAGAACATATTTTCATTCGATTTTCAGTGACATTTTTCTTATGTTATGTAATCTACTGACAACATTACAATGCTGAAGAGCTTCACAAATATACAAATGAAAACTAGAAAATACTATCTAGAAACTGTAAAACAAATACTGTAAAACGGTACCACACAAACGCTTACTTCATAAGCTGAGGGCTATGGGCATAGATGAGGTGGTGTGTACGTGGATAGAGAACTGGCTACGGGAACGGGTCCAGAGGGTATCTGTAAATGGCACCTTTTCAGACTGGGCTAGTGTAATGAGCGGTGTGCCTCAGGGTTCTGTGCTGGGTCCCATATTGTTCAACTTATTTATTAATGACATCGGGGAGGGTGTTAATTAATATTTCTGCGTTTGCGGATGACACCAAAATTGGGAGGGTAATCGACACGGACTTAGACATTATAACATTACAGGAGGACCTGGATAAAATAGGGGAATGGGCATTAATGTGGCAGATGAGGTTTAATGTCGATAAATGCCAAGTAATGCACTTTGGACATAAAAATCGACAAATGGGTTATACAATTATGTGTATGCCGCTAGGGGAGTCAGAAATGGAGAAGGATTTGGGGGTCATTGTAGACAACAAACTGAAAGGTAGCTTTCAGTGCCAGTCTGCTGTAAACGAAGCTAGCAGGGTCTTGTCCTGTATTAAGAAGGGGATGTATTGCAGGGACAAGTCTATAATTTTGCCACTTTATAGATCATTGGTTCGAGGAAATGAAATTTATTTGGAAGTGTGCGTTGGACCCGTAAGGTTATTCTTATGGTGTTTCTCATTCAGCAGCAGTTAAGTGATGTGAGTATGTGTGATCTGGCTAATGGGCAGCCAAAGAATCTCCACAGTATCCTTGGCTCAACGGTGAACACAGTAGATGTAGGCATGGAAGCGCCACACCAATTGAAAAAGTCCAGATACAACTTTATTCCATTATGGTAAGGGCACATTAAAGTACAGTAGCCACTTGGAGGTCCAAAACGCTCCATGCCAAACCAGATGCTGACAAGCCTAAAGTACTATCATCACAACTCTGAAGCTGCAGGGATTGTTGTCCACATACATAATTTCTCTCATTAATCTCTGCTGAAGGGGGTGTGTTTTGGATCTCTGATTCCAACATTTAGAAATAAATTTGTTATAGATGGACACTGGTGCTCTCAGTCATCCACTTGATCTTCCATATTTCCTCTCTCCAACATTGATTATCAGACCTCCTCCTTTTCTGTAGGAGGAGTCAGATCAGATTCTTTACAGATTTAATCTGTCAGATCAACAGTATGTACTTGGTGCAGTAAAGGATGTGTTGCACTATGAATGAAATGTAAAAGAAAATTAAAATGCACATCCCTGTAACATAAAGTTGAAGTGAAGACAAATAATTTTTTTTATCTGGGGCAATCCATACTTATATATTATTGATCTGTAGCTACCATTCTTGATACAGTGGGGCAAAAAAGTATTTAGTCAGCCACCAATTGTGCAAGTTCTCCCACTTAAAAAGATGAGAGAGGCCTGTAACTGGCATCATAGGTAGACCTCAACTATGAGAGACAAAATGAGAAAAAAAATCCAAAAAAATTGGCTGATTTGGAACGAATTTATTATGGTGGAAAATAAGTATTTGGTCACCTACAAACAAGCAAGAGTTCTGGCTCTCACAGACCTGTACCTTCTTCTTTAAGAGGCTCCTCTGTCCTGCACTCATTACCTGTATCAATGGCACCTGTTTGAACTTGTTATCAGTATAAAAGACACCTGTCCACAACCTCAAACACTCACACTCCAAACTCCACTATGGTGAAGACCAAAGAGCTGTCGAAGTGGGAGAACTTGCACAATTGGTGGCTGACTAAATACTTTTTTGCCCCACTGTATATCAGGTAACAAAAGTACAGTCTTGACAGATCCTGTGGGCAGTAAACGTTTGAGCCTCTGCGGCAAACATTCTCCTAAGCAACATCTTTTGAAATAGGAAGCAAGACTTCCGGATCATGTGACCTGATGTAAGGGCGGTTTACACCATAGAATTGTGTCAACACAAGGGATCTGTGCACTTCAAACAAACTAGGTGCGCTGGTGCACTGTATTGCCATTCATTCTGAATGGCACCCCAACTAACCTCTTGGAAGGCAAGTATTGCAGCATTGTGCAGTACAGAAATAATGTGTGTTGTGTTGTGCAGTGATAAAAAAAGTAGTGCATGCATTACTGCAAAGCATTCTCGTCGGGAGATAAATGGCAAATGACAAAACAGTGCACCTAGTGTGTGGTACCATGCACTGTTTGATAGTGTGCATTAAACTCATGGATTTCACTATGGCGTAAACCAGCCCTTAGAAGACGATCTTATGGTGCTATCACAATTTACATTCATAAGTGAAGGTTTTCAATGTATTAACTAGGGAATTATCTACTGATCTAAACCTTAATTTAGGTTTCATGACTTTGACATGACAGATTTAAATTTCAGTGCTGGACAGACATACATTTAATAAGCAATCCATTTTAGGCATGTAAATGTAATACAGAGTAATTAATCTTTCATACCAATCATGTACAAATACTGTATTTGTGGTTTAATAAAAAACAGGGCTGTACCTCACAGTATATTAATTGAGGGATGTTTGTTTTTTATAGCTCGTGTCACTATACCCAGTATGGTGATAATGGGGGGATTTACTAACCTAAACACACGCACGCACCAGGTGTGTGTGATTTTAACACAGCAAAACGTATTTATCAACCAAAAAGTCTCTAAAAGCATATTTCTACTAATGCCATATATGGAAAAATCATGCACATGATGCATATATAATGCTGCTTCACAGTTTAGACAAAAATGGTTAGCTCATGCATTTACATTCCCGCATTCATCAACGCAAGCAACACAACATAGAGCTAATTTACACAACATCACCTTGCAATTCATGCAGGGCTTTGCACAACACACCTGCTGGGTGTGTACACACTACAAAGGTGTTTAGATTCCACCCATAGATCATGCTGGGAGAGAACACACTACATAGGTGTATACAGTACATGTTCGTGGTGTGTTTATAAGGTTAGTAAATCAACCCCAATGTCTCTATTTCACCCAAACTCTAGTTGATTGAAGCGGTAAGACAGTTTCAATTCCTTATTCTGCTCAGGTTTAACAAGCTTGAAAAAAGCTGTATGGACAATAGAGGATCTTCCTCATTTATTTATTTTTGTTTACTGTCCAGAGACACATCAATGACAGCCATGTTTGGTTATAAAGATACTTTTGTGTAAGAAGTTTTATAGTTTAATGGACACTTGACTGACAGTCACATATACTAAGCAAAGAGGACTCTTACTTACTCTGCATTGCTTCAGTATGTGTCTTTATGTCCCTAATGCCTATTTCAGTGATAAAGTTAAGGGCCAACCTGCTCTACACTACCCATAGTTAAAATAATACTATAAGACTAAGGGAGGGGCCTTGTGGTCCTCACAGGAGTCATTGAAAGGGTCTAGCAGCTTTACTGAATGGCAGCAGTTATGAAAACCTAACTTCCAGCATGTTTTTTCTCACACTGAGTAGTCAATGTGGGAGAAGACACCCCCCGCTATACAAGAATAATCGTACATGGTGATGATTTGCCATGGATCACCTGGTCTTTAGATCTGTGCAGCACCTGCAGGGATTCTTGTTAAGTCAAATCCAGGAGAAGTGAATCCATATTGATTTACGATACTTACCCTTTGGTTTGCTCATCTCTGGTCATGTTCTCATAGCAAGTAACCAATTGAATAAATAAACGTTAAAGTAGAATTAAAGTCTCTTTTGATTTTGCATATATCTACTTCTAACAAGCAGTAGATATATGCAAAAACATTTAAAAAAAATAAAAAGGATATTAAAAAGGTAAAAACTTACCTGTGTCTCCGCCACTCACTCCCGTCCAAAGATCTGAAGCTTCTCGAGCAGCCATGCAGGATGATGGGGCGGGCCCATGCTCAGTAGAGATCTTCGGCGGGGAGAAGAGGAGAGACACAGTGGAGCTGAATGCAAGCAGCTGGGAGCGTGCACGTCGGACGGATCCTGTGGGACAGGAAGAGACAGCAGTCTGCGCCAAATAAGAGACCAGCACTAGCGCTGGAGGAATTGCTGAATACAAGTGGAAGGAAGAAGATGATCAGATTAAGACTCATCACATAAGGTAATTCCTTAAAGCAACATGGGGGGGAGGGAGAAAAACATTTGTGTCTTTAATCTCACACTAAACTAAAATGTGTGACACTAAACTCAGGAGTTGATTGGTAAAAATGCATTCAAGTACCTATATGTGTATCACTTGGCAGTAGATCCTCAAATCATCTCTGAATTGGTGCTGGCACTTTCCTTCCTTCTGGAGGGTGGCTACTTTTGTTCCCCATGGTCCCTGTGTGTGCCACTCTGAGCTCACTCCTGTGATGGACTACAATCTCACATTTAGTTTATTAATTTGTACATAGATTGTAGTCCATCACAGAAGCAAGCTTGGAGTGGTGGCTACTTTACAACACACACAGGGAACAAAACATGGGGAACAAAAACATGGAACATGGGGAACAAAAGTAGCCACCCTCCAGAAGGAAGGCCTGTGTTAGCGAAAATTCAGAGATGATGTGCGGATCTAAATACAGCGATACACAAATAAGATACATTTTTGTCAATAGGTAAGTTAACCGAATGCATTTTTAAGATTTAACTCCTAAGATTAGAGTCACTTTAACATGTACAATTAAGTCCCAGGGATACATTGCACGTGTGTATGAACTCATCCTGCCTAAATACTGAAGATCGCTGAATGCCCAATTGGAACAAGTCAATTGACACATGTTAATAAATATTAAAAAAAGCTGAAGGATGTAGAGAATTAAAGTAGATCTCCAATATTTTCATTTTTGTAATGCTGCCTTCCATCTGTAATAATAAAAAAGAATTTATCCTGCAATACTCACCTTCAATCTGGTGCTGTCCACTACAGTACTTATAGATGCCGGAAGATGGCAAAAGTCTTTAGGGTGGAATAATGGCTAGTGGTATAGCTACTTCCTGTGAACCCAGGGTGCCTCCTGGAGCACCATCATCATGTAGCCTGGGCTCAAAGGTCTTCTGGATTGAGCTGCACGCATGCATGAAGTTTCTGGAATTAGTAAAGCGATATCGTAGCATGTCTGGTTCGTCTTCTATGACAACAAAATTGATCCGTGCTTAGTCAGCCCACAGAAATTAGACAAATGTGAAAACGCAATTTGACTATCTTCAGGGCAGCACATTTTCAAAGCACTGCAGAGTGTTCTATAAATTTGCAAGGCTGGCTATGCAGACCCAGAATATTTATTTCAAGGCTGAAAGGAGATGAGAGATGCTGTCATTGCCCCTGGTCTTGGATTAGATAACTAGCAAACAGGACAGTTTTTCTAATATTTCCAACAGCTGAAAACAGCCAGAATGGTTGCCTGTAAGTTTATTTCCTTGGGAAAGTTTACACATCTGTTGCTTGTTGCATTTTAAGTATGTCTTTACTGTAGTGTAGCTGCTTAACTCCCTGACTGTTGGATAACAGTGCACTACTAAAGTAGATGTAACAGAGTAACATTTACCCCTGATTCACACCTAAGCGGTTTGTAGCTTGAAGCTGAAAGCTTCACAGCGCTCAAACAACTGAAATCCCATGCTTTTAAATTGTGCCTGTATACCTATGAGTGCTCAGGCATGTGTAGCTTGACACCTGAAGATCAAAAACGACTTGAGCTACTTTTGAAGGAGAATTCATTGTGTCTGACCTCATAAGCTTCAATGGAAGCACATGAAAACACCTAAATACACCTGAAAATGAGCGTTTTTCAAGACTAAACCACCATCACTTTCTTCTAGTACCTAACCTTCCCTTGACTAAAATAAAAACATTTAATCCTGAATACATCCTAAAAAAAGTGAAAGATAAAAATACTCCAAAATTGCCTATAAACGCTCACACTTAGATGTAATTGCAGCCTAACTTAGCTAAAGCACTGTGTTTCATAAACAATTGTTTTTTGTTGTTGTTTTTTTTAATAATATACTTTTTCATGCTTTGTTGAATCCCTGTGCTGCTGATGTCCAATAGCCTCTTTGAAGCCACTTCATGTCCACATGGATTCACTACAGCGATGGCTTCAGGTCATTTCTTAAGGAAGATTTCCTGATTGTAACAATGTGTTCAATGTGTGTTGAAAGGGCCACTTCTAATCTCCATCAGCAGCTGTGTGACAGGGGCACAAGGCAGGAGCTAAACTGAGAGACAGGGTAAGGGCATTTTCTTCCTATAACAGGAAGTGCCTGAACGAGGATCCTAGCAGAGTCACCAGTTTCTTTTTTTTTAAATAGTTGCAGATTTAAAAATATTAAAAATAGCTTTTTATATGATATCAACATGTTAATGAATTTCTTAGGTGGTGGAGTGTTAGAAAAGCTTTTTAATAATCATCACATTCCTGTGTATTCAAGCCAGGCAACACTGAGACAGAAGCGTGTACATTCAAAAGAACCAAACACAAGCCAAGTAATTTGGTATGTGCAGTATAGTGTAGTGAGCAATACAAAGACCTGTACACCCCTCAACAAATGAATGGCTCAACAGAGGAAGACACACTCAGCAGGTCAGGACTCAGCAGTCTTCCTACACCTAAAACTGGAACTCAAGGTAGTACTAAAGGCGGGGTGTTTTTCACCTCAATACATTATCTGCATTAGGGCAAAACACACCCAGCATTTTTCTATAACCCCCGTGCTCCCAAACCTACCTGTAGCCACTTGCATCAATACTCGGGGTTCTTCAAACTTCCTGATTGTGGAGGAGGGTACTAAGGACAGAGGAGCCATAGGGCTGTCAGTCAAACTGTGACTGTAGGGTGGGGGTGTGGCCGGCCACGCGGTTTGTGTGTCTATAGACCCACACAGCTAGGTGCGGGCACGGCCGTGACTGTGCATGCACAGGTGCCTCCATAGCAGCCGGCTAGCTGATGGTGGCACCCGTACAGGGGGTAGTGTCTAGCGGTTTGGATACCACTAGCTAAGAAATAAAAAAAATTAAAGAATAAAAAAAGTTTTTATAGTAAGTCTGGCCCCCATAAACAAAAAAGTAAAAAAAACCAAAACAAAGGTTGAATATCACTTTAAAACAAAAGAAAAAGTTGCTATTAAATAGAGGTTTTTTCTTGTTTTAGCAGAAGGGACTTTGTATTATTATTATTATTATTATACAGGATTTATATAGCACCAACAGTTTGCGCAGCACTTTACAAAATAGGGATGTTTCTTCTGCCAAGTTTTGTATAGTGTGCACTGCTTGACATCATGGGGTTGATTTACTAAAGGCAAATAGGCTGTTCACTTCACAGGGAATTTGTACTTTGCAGGGAAATTTTGCCCTTAGCTTAGTGAATGAGGTAAAGCTCTGCTGACTTCATCATCCAATCCTGTGCAAGAAAAATATAGTTTTTTAAACATTTTCCTAGCACATAATTGGGTATTCTTTGCAAAGTGAAATGTTACCACTTTCACTAAGCTAAGAGGAAACTTTCCCTGCAAAATGCAAATTCCCTTGCAATGTGAACAGGCTATATCCCTTTAGCAAATCAATACCCATGCGTCAACCACATATAATGCCATTTTAACATCTCTTCCCCAGCAATTTGACAGTTTACACCTTTAGTCATGTAACTCAAACAGTTAATACAACACCATGGTGACTGAATTATGTAATTGTAACAGCACATCTCCCATTATGTTCTTGTAAAATCAAAATATGCCTGAACACATTTTATGTGGGTTGGATTAAGGTGATTGAGTTACCAATGTAGTTATAAATGTTGGGGTTTGTTCCTGGCGCTCATTAGATCAGAGGATGCTACTTGGATAAGTGGTGAAGAATGTTCAACATTACGGGACGAGACCAGTTCAATGTCACTAACTACTACTACAGTACTACCTTTTCCATGACATGGATAATTGAGAACCTTTACTGATAAGATACTTTGTTCTGCATATAGCAGCTCCTTGACAGTCGCATCTGATATGTATGTGTACATCAATCATGTACATGGTACTAAATTAAACAAGGCACGTTATAATAGAGATCTGAGCGACATACTGTACATCAAATCATTTTTTTTATATTTTTCTTTTATGACCCTCCACCAGCATATCATCTGGAGGTGTGGAACCCCAATACATTTTTTAATAGATTGTATATATTTAGATGTAAAAGGGAGCATCACAAAAGGAGAAATACGATCCTGGTAAATAGGGATCAATCAAAAAAAAGCAGAGAAAAGTGACAGTAATCATGACCATAGAATGTGACTGTCCAAAACGTTTACTTGCCAAATACTTTTGGATTTTAAATATCCATACCTCGCCTTAACTTTAACTTTGTATTGGAGCTGAATCCTTCCCTTCCATCTGAAATTATAAGACAATTTAACAAAAAAAATTTAGAGAATGTATCAGACACAATATGAAACATGCAATGCAGTAGATGTGTGTTAATGTGTATTATTTCCTGGTTTTGTTATTAAAAAATACAAAAGACTGTTTATGAGTAAATGCACTTCTTTTGTATTGACAAATCTAGGCTTAGACTAGCAGTTTGGCAATACTGGCAGAAGTAGAAATTATGATTGAGAATATATTGTGATTGTATTAAGAGCCTGTAGTATACTAACACTGCTTTAATTAGGGATGTTCAGATACCAGTGCCGATACTTGGCATTTTCACAAGAACTGCCAGGGTTGCAGAGTTTGCAGCTGGGATCTAGCTCTGGCGCTCCACCAATATCCTGAAATCATTAGTCTGTATTGTTTTAGAAAAACTGTCACATGACAATAAACAAACATGTATCAGTACTTGTATCTGTGAGTACTTGTACTTGAAAAAATTGAATCGGTGCGTCCATAATATATATTTATAAAACACAAATCATACATTAAAACAGAAATGTACAAATCCCAGGAGCTCTGTATGCTCCTTAAAAATGACAGCTGCATCCTAACTTTTGAGTTTTTCTCTAGTCTAGTCTTGGAGCTCGAAAAGTATCTGTACTTGTACTTGTACCAAGTACGGTACTTGGTATCTGAACATCCCTAGTTTTAATACATCAAAACCACACTGCAGTCTATATACTTTTTCTACTATTCCCCATCCTGTACAAGTCACACATAAAACTTATTTTTCTCTAGGGAGATTTATTTTACCAATCCTTTGCCAGCAGTTTATCTAACAGTGATGCAAGATATTACTTATGACAAATGCGGCCTGGGTACCCAAAATAAATACACAGTTTTTGTATTCCAGCAGTTGAAATGTATCTTGCTTTAGACTAAATTGCCCCTTGAGGCATTTACAAGTTGTCCCTTGACAAATGTATTCATGCAGCAAATAACTGATATTCAATGTTTTACAAATGATTTATCAGAGGATATGTAAATTACATCTCAGATAGCCTGAGAGAGGCAATCCCATAGCAGTGCAGGTTGCAGGAATAGACTTAGGTGTAAAGCATCTTGCCATTGCTTGTACTGACTTGTGAAAGTATTAAAGGAATATTCTTCCCTTGTCACATGGGAGGAAGTAATCTTTGCAAGCTTTACATATAACTAGGCAAGCAGCCCTGTAAAAAAACAAGTGCCCACGTGTTACACTTTCTGAGGAGAGATGTTTTAATCACTCCATGAAAATGGTTGTCAAGGGGTGACTTGTAGCTGTTTCAGAAGGCACCTTTCTACAAAGGGACAAAACAAATCAGAAGCTGGGAAGTTAAATTTTTTAACATCATTATCCCATCTAGCACATTATGGCATATCACAATGAATTTACAAGCAGTCAACAACAGATAAAAAAAACTGCCAAAAAGGTACCCATTATCAGGACTAAGAATAATCAAACAGTTTGACTACCACAAGATTTTTTGCCCCAGCACTTATATAATCAAAATGTTCATCTAAAACTTTAGAATAGCGCTTAGTAGGTGTGAATTACAAACCCCATGTAATCACTCTAAAGGCCTGTGGGGATGGGCCTTTCAGGTGCCCTAAAGTTTTTGACCTCTACATGTTTTTTTCAAATTTATTAAGATTCCAGCCATGTATCAGGTAATGGTTCTCCCATTCCTCCAGCATGGGTGGAAAGATTAATATAACATTCATAATTCACATTGTCTGGTCTATGGCTCAGCAGGCTGTTTTCAGGAACTATAAAATATGTGGTTACAAAGATTCAAAGAGGCTTAAAAAAATACTGGTGAATCAGCGCCCGTCACATAATTTACCTCTAGTGAAGTGTATCCAATGCCCTGCTGGCGATTCTAAAAATCCTCCCTTCAGTGAATCCAGATCCTACTCATGGAGGTGATCTTCTGGTGCTGCAGGAATGAGAGGCAACTGGTGTATAAGTGAAGGATCCTATCATTCACCCTCCACTTTCTCCTCCCTCGTCCATTGACAAAACTCCTTGTATTATTTTCTCTGAATACAAGGTGTTCTGTGAATGGACAAGGGGAGATTCTGTCCTTCATCGGCCCCTCCTCTGTCCTCATTTATTCACAGAACACCTTGCATTCTGTAAAAATAATACAAGGAGTTTACAGAATGGATAAGGGTGGATGAAGTGGAGGGAAAATTAGAGAATTCTTCACTATCACAGCAGTTGTCTCTCATCCTTGCAGAACTGGAAGATCACCACTGTCAGTAGGATACAGTTTCACTGAATGGAGTATTTTTAAATTAATTAGAAGCCAGTGGGATACACTTCATCACAGGTAAATTTCATGACTTTTTACTAGACTTCAGCATTAATAATATCTGAGTCACTGACACATCAACTACGTATATAAGTAGTTCTGTCTATTCTGATCTGTATACTTGTCCCCTTTTAGTGACTCAGAAAAACTGAAGCCAAAGACAATGAGGCGACTAGCATTTTTAAAAGGATCACCAATGCTCTGTATTCTGCTTAGTAGAAATTTCCTTTAAAAAGAATTGTAAAGAAATGTTCAATGAAACAAGAAAGATTATTGTTTTTATTTATTTTGATCTGTATAACTGTGAGTGCTCACAGTTATAATACATATGTACAAATAGATATAACCAGAAAAAAGACAATTTTGACAGTAATAAGGAATAGCAAGGAAATGTGTGGCTTGGCGATTATAAAAGAAAACAATATCGGTATTATTTTACCCTGAGCTCCTCCAAGCAGTGTTCATTACTGCTTTCTGTTTGGGTATTTAAGCATCTTTAGCACTCTTTAATAATATTCTGCAAATGAATGTTCTGGGTAAAGTAATCACAGTGGGCTCTGATTCTGTACAGAAATAGAACACTTTCTTTTAAAATGCTAATGTTATCATACCAAGAACCATCTCTGCTAGTTTATGATAATATCTGTTTCAAAGGCGCTTTGTGGCATTTACATCACAAAATGTTTTTGGCTTTGTTTATGGTTTTAAGATGTGATTATAAAAGCAACTACTCTGAATTTTATATGACTGTCTGTACTTGGCCTTGATAAATTCTACTCACTGATTTGTTACCTGGTAACTAGTAAAGTATATGTTTCAGAGTCTTGTCAAAAGTACATTCTTGAATGAGAGACTATTTTCTCGGGCAGGGGGGAGGAAATTGCCCAGTTCCCCTTCTCCTGAGAAAATAGTCTCTCCCTTCACCGCTCTGACTGGGCTGACCGGCCGCACCGAACAAGCAGCAGGTGCACAGGTCGCACGACGTCACTCGGATCCCCTCCGTAGCCGGCTCCACGGCATATAGCCGCGGAATTCGAAATGTGTGACCGCTGAGTCTGCAGGGGACAGCGTCAGAGATCAGCTGAGTATAGCAACCCAAGCTGCTTTATTATTTTTAGAAGATACCAGGGACTGATTTTTTTAATAACTGATCAACACAGAGTTGGGCTTTAAGTGTAAACTTTTTTGTTGTTTTATATGTTTATTTATTTTTAAAAAGTATATATAAAACCCCAATGCATTGCCTTTAAAACCCAATTTCATCCTGGGGGAATGTGCAAGTAGGAGTTTGTGAACCAATTTATTGGATGCCAGCTTCCCAAATCATGCATTTTTGATCTTTTAGGTTCCCCTCTTTCCTGGAGAATTCTCTTGCAAGAATTGTTAGCAGTCACTGGCGGAACTACCAGGGTCGTAGCGGTCGCAATTGTGACCGGGCCCTGGCGTTCTGCCTGCTGGGGGGGCCCAGCGAGGAAAAAGCGAGGAAGAAGAGGGCCCCCCCGAGATCGTGCCGCTCCTTTCCTGCCACTCTGCCACCCGCAGCATGTATGGGCGGCTGTGCGACAGGGCTGGAGAGGCTGTCACACTGGTCCTATAGAATGTGCTGCAGGCACTGCCGGGCAGCACATTCTGATGCTTGAGGACCCTCTCCACTAAGCTCCGCCCCCTGGCCACCGAGACGGGAAAGAGGGCACTGCAGGAGAGCTAAGGTAAGTTTGGAGTGGGAAGGGGGGGCGCGGGGAAGTGTATATACTCGTGAAAATGCCCCGATACTAATCACAGATACCAGTGTTCTGTGGAGAACGCTGACGTAGTTGAATTTTTCAACCTCAGCATCTGCCCTTGCGCACAGACCAATATTATCGAGGAAACCGGGATTTATTCACAAAGTATTTTGTATAAATCGTTAATTGTGACTGTCAATAATATTCCATCCATCATTTCCTGCCATCCATCATTCACTGCCATGGACAGCATATTATTAACGGTCACAATTAACAATTACAAACGAATTCTTTGTAAATAAAGGCTGGTTTCCTGTATAATACCGTCTGTACGTAAACGCAGATACTGGGTCGGCGTTCTCGACAGAACACCGGCACTAAACAAGCAGCTGCCTGAGGTCCCGCGCTTGCTGGGGACCTCGGTAGCCTTCCTGTTAACCATGCGGTGCCGTGGCAGTGGGGGGTTGGGGGGGTCCTTCATGGTTTCTCGCACCAGGGCCCTGAAGGTTCTAGTTACGACTCTGTTACCAGCGCTGGGCCAAGGTCTTTTGGCACCCAAGGGAAGAATGCCTCCCTCTTCTCAGCTTTTTAAACTGGTGCTATACCATATTAGTACAAATTTAAAAGATAACAAAAACAAACATAAAAAAAACCCCTGAAATATGGTAATAAACTACCATGAGTGTTACTGCAATAAATTGTAATGCATGTAAGTGCAGTGCTGTGCCATTTATTCCTAAAGCCACCCCAATGCACGTTGCCAGCGTACCTACATTGCAATGCAACACACAGTAAAGCACTACCATAGGGTTGGGGTGTGTTCTGCATCTCCAGAAATGCAAATAACTAATAAATCTTAAATAACTGGGCTGCTTTACCAAGACACACATGAATGTATTATTTAACACAATGCAACAGTATAAATGAACACCTAAGGGTTACTAAAATTTTACTTTTTACTACAGCCCACAAAGCATTGAGGGTGTCAGATACTCACCCACTCTCACGCAGGAGGATGTCACTGCAGTCAGCTTTCTCAGTTGTAGGGGGGAGCATGGTGATAGGACGGAATGGGAATAGAGGTCAGGTGAGCTGTGTACCCCATAGCTGACATGGGAGGTCATGGGAGCTGGCAGAGGGGATGTGGAGACATTTTCATGAAATCCTAGGAGCAGCCCATTAATGAGGAGCAGTCGCAGGCCCGTGTGCACAGGGACTGGCCCAGAGCTCCAAGGCACCGTGGTAGATAGCCACACGCACTTCTGGCCCTGAGTCTAACCCATCTGTCTACATACACATACCTTTTGAATGTACTATATATATTAGTTGGGGGTTTTTTAGGTTTTTTTCAGTGGTATGATTTAGTGGTGAAAATTATTAGTGCCCCCCACAGTTTTGACTGGTATCTTATGTGCCCCCCCTTATATATTGTTCCTAGTGTCGCCACTGACTGTAAGTCAGAAGAGGGCAAGTGTGAGGATCTTGGATCTTCACTTACATATAAGGGTGCCCTATATCCAGTCTGTTTGCAGCTATCAACATAGGAGAAACAGTGAAGTGACATGTCATAAAACAAGGAGGCAGTTGAGTGGCCAAGGGATGTGGTGAATACCTAGTCTTATGCAGACACTAGAAGGTTCTGGGTAAGACAAGATTCTTACCTGGTCCCTTACGAGGAAAGGATCTGTGGTGGCTAAGGGGCCAAGGGATGAGGTAAGTACCTCATAGTATGAATTGGACCTGCGTTGTCCTAGGACACGTGAAAGACTTCAGTTGGAGAGTTCAACACTAGAGATGGTAATATTTCTAAAGGACTTGTGCTATTCTTTATTATATTATTTATAGTAGCAATAATTTATATTATTTTATATAATATAATAATATTAATTTATATTATGTTAGTAATAGTGTATGCTTACCTAATTGAATTAATTTTTACTCATTAAAATATATTAGTATGTATTATTAATATGGTGGGTTTGTGTTTTAAGTACATAGAATTAAGTGGATATACAGAGTTTTTATCAGTGAAACTTTTTGTGGAGAACCGCTGTGTCTTGGTACCAATTACTTGGTAGTATTGTAGTATTACATGGTAGATATTTTGTCTTCAGGTTAGCGCAAATAAACGAACTCGAGTTATTTTGTGATTTATGGAAATAAGTTGGGAATCTCCTTAATAATAGATCCTTGCTTATTTTCATAAATAGAAAACTGTCTATTTTAGCAGTATAAACATTCTGACAATATATAATTTTGTGGTAGAGTGTAAACATAATGATTGCTGAACAAATACAGACCATATGGAGAATGGTCTAAGTTTTTATCCTAATCTTCAGTGATGCTTTTAAAGCACCATGTTCTGGAGTTTTTGTATGTGCTCTGCAGAAATAGCGGGGCTGCTTTTGGGAGCTGGCTAAGGACAAAAAGGTTTTCTGATCTGACTATAGCAATCAAATGGCTTGATAGGACAAGTACAGGTCTGAATTCTGTGTAAACAAAACATAGAACTGCAATGCTGTATGTAGATAACATCCCCATGTTATTTCATATATCATTCCCTAAAATGTATTATAGTTCATGGCTGCTGGGGTAGATTTCCTCCTCCTGTAACTTCTGATTCACACTAGAGATTCTGATTTCTTAAGATGCAGATGATTTTAGTGTGATTTCCTTTGGAACCAGTGACTAATATACGTTTTATGGAGCTGAACTACTGTCAAATTTTTTTTGGCTAGTTTGGGAAAGTTTTTTGTATAATAAGTATTTATTGAAAAAAGGTTTTGCAAAAAAACAAACCAAATCAAAAAATAAACAACACAAAAATCCACAAAATAATACATCACAATTGCAGACATTTAGGGAAAGACAATAACAACAATGACACCAATGGGGGCACGGTACGCGGCTCATGTGCAGGAAACGCAGAAGAGACCTCTACGCTCAAGTTCCTGCACCCACGTACAATGGTGAACCAGGCATAGCGTGTAGGGGGAGAGGGGAGGTGGTGCAGGAAGGGAGGAGGGCAAATAGTTTGGGAGAGTTAATGTGTCCATACACAAGTAGATTTTCAGTTATAAATTATAGCTCGAATACCCTATACTAACCAACCAATTTTTGACAAACTACATAATAATATCCTTTTGTGCATGTGCTGTGTTCTTGCTGAGATTTTTGACAAACGAAAACCCCACTGATTCATCAATGTTCGTACCGTCAGAATTTTTTTTTCCAATCTGACTAAATGAAATATTTTGAAAATCGGTGATGTACCATCAACTGTCCGATCTCTGTTCGGAAGACCGTTGTGTACGATTTCCAAATGAAAATCACACAGTATACTGTATAGGCACCTTTAGAAGCTATGCCAGATTTGTATTGCCATCTATAGAAGACTTCACTCTTACTTGCTATCCCATAATGACCGTCTGAAATATTACTATACCCTGGCTTTTGGTCACATCAGCAGCACAGAAGAGAGCTCATCACATTTACGTATTCACATTAAGTTGAGTTAAAAACAAATTCTGAATATTTAACAGTAAGTCGGCTTAAGGTGATCATAAACATTACAGGGTGGACATGTTGGCATGATACGAGTGCCAGAACATTTTCTTAGAAGATTTGTGTCTAAACATTTTTGCCTGAGCATGCATGCTTATGCATATGAAAGTGGTAGTGGAATCATAATCAGACAACCTTGGTTCCAGCTTAAATTGGGGACAAACAAATGCAATCTACTGAGAAGCTTCAACACAACTGATCAATATTTTTTCACCTATGCTAATAAGCAATAAAGCTTTTAGTCTAATCCGAGTAAATTGCTGGAGTGGGCTACAGTTGTCTCATGTCTATAGTCACCTTTTGTGTGCATTTTAGATCAATACATAATGGGGGGAATTTATCAAAACTGGAGCAGTCAGAATCTGAAACTGTTGTCCATGGCAACCAATCAGCTTCTTTCTTTAGTTTGTTCAGTTAAGATGTGAAAATGAAAGAAAGAAGCTGATTAATTCCCATGCATAACTGCTCCAGATTTTGTCTGCTCCAGTTTTAATGAATTTCCCTCAATGTATTTCAACAAACAGTGGTATTATGTCGATTATAACAGTTCAGAAAAGGCAACTGTGGTAACTTAAATTGAAATGTAACAATAACAGGCAGGTTTTCATAAAGTATATTACTATGAAATGTATTACTCATGACAAATATGAATTCCATGCTAATCATTCAGTTTCTCATCATTTAAAAACAAAAACAAAACAGAAAGCTCTATAGCTTTAATAGACTTCTCCACTTCTGTTCATATTATATTTCCGTGTTAACTGTTGCTAATATACTATATATGCAAGAGTGCTATAAATAAGATCTGATTTATGGACTTACCTGTGAGCCAAAAGAAAGAAATAAGAAAAACTGCCATAATGACCAGAGTCCTCATCGTTATGTTTTATCTTCCTTCTGCCCCTCTCAATGTGCCTAACTTGTAAATACTCTCTGGCTTTTTCATGCTGAACACTATTTATATGGTGAGGGTCTCCTATTGCACCATGGATAGCTTTAAAGGCACTTAACCACTTGTATATACAAGTATAGGTTTCTCACACTGGTAGGGAAAGGATGTTAATGTGATATGAAGGGTCATAGAAGAGAGCAGCTCTTTCATTAAAGTATTTGTACATCATAGATAACAGCACAAATGTAAGACTTTGCAACTTCTTAGAAATGTATTAATAGACCTATTCAACACTGGTAGAATAGCTTCGGCTGATGATAGATAATTAGAATGTTTTGGGGTTTTTTTCAGTTTTTTAACTGAACTTGTAAAACTACCAATATGGTAAACAAGATGTACTTTGTTATCAGAAGTTCTGAGGTGAAAATGCTTCCTTGCTGTAAAGCCAATTTGATACCACCTCAAGATAATATCACAAAAAATTTAAGCTAAAAATAGAAACATTTTAGACCTTTGCTAAGACCAGTGTCACAAAAATCTAACTTATCAAGTACAACAATATTCTTCCCATCACACAAAATCATCTCAAACGGTACCTCAAGGTGTTAACATAGAAGAGATCCAGGACCTTATCTCCTGGGTCCTGTTTTAGAAGCTCTTGGTACTAGCAGTTATTCATGCCACTACAGACACAAAATAATTTACAGGTGGTAGAAACACCTTGCAGGTATATATGATTCGGTAAATGCCAGAAAAGCATTTAACTATTGCAAGTGGACAATTACTGTATATTCAGTAAGGCAGAGCCTGCACCAGACTCCAAGCAGAGAAATAGAACATTCATTTAAATGAGTGGGTATGCTATATGTACCACTTATAATTTAATGCTAGTTGCCTGGTGGTCTCTGCCTCTAGTATTTTCTGAGTAACAGACACTATGGGGTCTATACACGAAGCAGCCGAAGGATCTAGCCTTAGCTCCGGCTGATCCTTCGGCTAGCTTTGGCCCCAGGACCCCTTCGGTTCAGTAGAACCAAAGGGCTGCTGTATGGGCTATTCACTATAGCCCGTACAGCTCCGAAGTCGGCCGGGGGGCTCAGTCGAGCCGAAGGCATATGCTTCGGCTCGACTGAGCCAAGGTGAAAGCAGAAGCTGGCCGAGCGGCCGGCCGACAGCCTGCTTCTGGCAGCTGGGCTGAGCCAGCCGTGATGTTATGGCTGGCTCCGGCCACTTGCAGAAAGATCAGCGTCCCTGGTTACCAGCTAACCAGGGACACTGATCTCCAGACAGCATAACTCTCCCGGAAACTCCAGGAGTCTCCTGCTCCCGGCCGCCCAGGAGAGAAACACTGCTTTTTCCTTTTTATTCTTACACGGAGCCGTTGGCTGGCGTCAGAATAAAAAAAAATAAAATAAAAAATGTCACCACGAATGCATTGCTAGATTCCTATTGGCTATTTCAATTTGCAATAGACAATAGCAAACTACATATTGCACCCGCCCACTGCTGCAGTTCTCCATCAGGTCCCCACTAGTGATTGACAGCAGCAGTGGGCGTGTACAATAGCTAGTTTGCTATTGGCTATTGCAAATTTAAATAGACTATAGGAATCTAGCAATGCATTCCTATGGCAAAAATGTTTTTTTCTTTTTTTTGACGGCAGCAGAACCGCCGGCCAATAGAAAACAGTTGGGCGGAGCTAGCTGTCACTGCTAGCTCCGCACAATCGTTTTCTATTTATTCTTTTCTACTTTTTAAACTATTTTTCTGTTCTGCTCGGTCACACAGAGTGAGCGAGCAGAACAGGCGAGCCGAATGCAGCTCAGCGGCATTCGGCTAATAACTCACTGCTGGTCGGCATCTATAAGAATAGACCGAACAGCAGCGAGGAGCCTGCTGTACCAGCCTGAAGTGAATAGCTGAACAGCGCTCGGCTCACTTCGCTTCAGGTTGGTCATTCACTCTGCCTACGGCAGCTTAATGAATAGACCCCTATATTGTAATTAATATAAAAATAAATCACTCTCATACCTCATTTTCTGGCAAGGACATTACTTTTCAGCACTATATATACGGTTCTATTTTTTTATTCATTTGCAAAAAAAAATAGAACACTTTTTTCTATCAACACTTACAAACGTTGATCAAGAAATCCTGCTGTTTCTACTATATTTTGACAGCGGGCCGCTGGCAGGATACTCATACGGAGCTTGCAGCTGATTGCCTGCTAGCTCTGTTCAATTGATAATTATCCAACCTGCTCCTTTAATCAGCTGATTGAGGGATGCCAGGTGGAATAGCACTGACAATGGCCAGAACCAGACGAAATTCACTGCGTGTATAGCCTACTTACTGCAAGTCTCTCTAACACAAAAGGTTAGTGTACAAGGGTTTTTAAAGTGTAAGTAATCCCTAACAATTGCACCATACATAGCAATTGCAGTTCTCCTTCAGGTCCTCCTCTGCTGATTGATGACAGGCAGTAAGCAGGTGCAATTTCCAGCCTGCTATTGCAATTTAAGATAGCCATTAGCAGGCTGGGTATTGCTCTCAGCTGCTAGATGGGTACTTAACGCCTGCTTTCTACTGCCGGCAGAAGAAGGGGCACAGGGGGAGCAGCTGAAAAATTGAGGAATGGGGGAGCAGAGGAGGAACAGGGGGGGGAGGCAGCGGGGTATTGCCAAGGCACAGCAGTCGTCGCTCCTGCCAGTGCCACCTGCAGTGGTCTGTGTCCCCGCTGCCTCTGCCGATAGAGGCGGGGAAAGCAGTGGGGAGTGAAAGGGACACAGACCGCTGCAGAGTGGTCAACTAACCGACAACGATTGACAATGATTCTCATTATTGATTATAGATTAGTTGTTTCAGCCCTAATTTAAAGTGACACTAAACTCAGGAGTTAAGTCTTAAAAATACATTTAAGTACCTCAAACTATTAACATTAACCTCTTGCCGTCCGCCCGTAGTATTGGGAAGGGGGTTTAACATCGCGGATGTCAACTGGTTAATGTATCTTATTTGTGTATCACTCGTCTGTAGATCTTCAAATCATCTCTGAATTGGTGCTGACACTGTCCTTCCTTCTGTAGGATGGCTTCTTTGATGCCTGTGTGTGTTGTAAATTAGCCACCGCTCCAAGCACGTTCCTGTGATGGACTACAATCTCACTACAAATTAGTAAACTAAATGTGAGATTGTAGTCCATCATGTATCAACACAAATTCAGAGATGATTTGAGGATCTACAGCTAAGTGATACACAAATAAGATACATTTTTGTTAATAGTTACAGTACTTGAATGCATTTTTAAGATTTAATTCCTGAGTTTAGTCTCACTTTAATAGACCAAAAGTTAACAAATAAGATACTGTATTTGCCGGCGTATAAGACGAGTTTTTAGACTTAAAAACATCCCCCGAAAATCGGGGGTCGTCCCTTACACTGGGTTCATCCAGCGGGCTGACAGATTAGCCTCCCTGGTGGTCTGATGATTTTATTTTTTCGTTCTATTTTTTTTTTTTTACTTTGAAAATTGCCGCCGGTTCCTCCCCCTGCGACGCGGATGCTCGCAAGGGACAGAACCCGGAAGACGGAGGACACAGCGGGGTTTGTGGACAAGGTAAGAGACTGTAATCCCGAGTGTGGGTTACCGCTTATGGTACTGAAAATTAACCCCGAGCCACACTCGGGAATACCGCCATGGAGGTTAGTGGGTGTATTTAAACATTATTTTGGGCTATACTCGTCTTATACGACGAGTATAGCCCAAAACCTATATTTTAACAGAAAAAGCAGGGGGTCGTCTTATATGCCCAGTCGCCTTATACGGCGGCATATACGGTATGTTAATTGTTATGGTTTATATACATGGTAGAAGCAGGGCTTAAAGTGACATTAAACCCTCAGATTTTTAACATAAAACAATATTGTAATGTGTGCCTTACTGTAATCCATGGTTGTTTCCCTTCTCTTTGCTGCTCTTCCTTTTAAAT
Organism: Nanorana parkeri; assembly: GCF_000935625.1. Taxonomy (NCBI): domain Eukaryota; kingdom Metazoa; phylum Chordata; class Amphibia; order Anura; family Dicroglossidae; genus Nanorana; species Nanorana parkeri. Next base: position 532,512 of record NW_017306772.1, on the reverse strand, counting down.
CTGTATCTGTTCTCATGCTGGGCAGAACTTCTGTTTTGCAGCAGACTGCCTTGTCTCTGAAATGGATACATGGTGTCTGTGTGAAGGTTCACAACCTGAGCCAGCACTACAGGAAGAGGCACTCAGCTGCAAAGGGAAGTTCTGCCCAGCATGTTAAGATACAGATTTAAAAGGAAGAGCAGCAAAGAGAAGGGAAACAACCATGGATTACAGTAAGGCACACATTACAATATTGTTTTATGTTAAAAATCTGAGGGTTTAATGTCACTTTAATATAGACTTGAGCAAAATCTTGGGCTCCATGTACCGCCTGGGCCTAGGATCTGAGGGGGCTTAATCGGGATTGTTTTGAAGACCAGCACAGTTACTTGCAGGCAAGGTCTTGATGCTTAAAAATATTTTTTTCCATGGTCAGGTTTACTTTACCCTAACTTTAACCCTAACAAAAGTTAAGCTATCACACTTTGACCTTACCACTAACCTAACACCTAAACTAATGTCTAACGAAACTTACACCTTCTTCTGTATACTTACAATACATTCCATAAGTATTGTATCCATAATCCCCAGATGACTTTTTCATATTTACAGTTAGTAATTGAAATAGATTTAATTTAATTGGATTTAAATTAAACTTAATGAACTTTAATAGATGTAATTGGGATTTTATGTCATCCATCATCATATCATCCATACAAAATAGTTCATAATGTTGACACTGAAAAAATATACATAGTTTTTCAGAATTAAATTTTTTCCCTCACATATATATTTTTTCAAATTCAAAACACTGAAGTCTTAAGGGGCCCATACAAAAATCGTATGACGGTTTGATCATCGGACGAAAAGTTTCGTCCGATAATCATAAGGTGTATGGGCACCTTTAATTGCATAAGTAGTTACTGACTTTGTTGGGTAAGCCCAAAGTAAGCTTTGGGTCAACCAGCTGACTTTAGAAGTCACATAATTAGTTAAACAGAATCAACCTGTGCCCAGGCAAAGTGTATATGAAACTAAATACACCTGTTTCTGGAATGGTGTAAAGCTTGTAAGAGAATAAATCTGAACAGTTTGTTATGGCAATGCACATTACAGTGTGCTGTGGTAGTGGATTTATATCCTTTGTGGCTATTAAGGAATGCATTTTGATGTGCCCAGAGTTCGGCTTTAAACTATTTAATGTCGGATATAATATATAAAGCAAAAAATACATGTCAAACGCACTCATCAACTCAACCAGCTTTAAAGCAAGGTGCACATAGAAGGGCTCTATACCGTACAATAGCAAATAATATATACACGCACACATATATATCGACATGATTGTGTCGGCACTATAAGTTTATTATTAAGTAATGTGATATACTATACAAATCAGTGATGACGCCTTTAGCAAAGTACTTTGCACAAAGCCTTTGGCATTTACCACGCTAAGTAAATGCACAGTTTCCTATACTGCGGAATATTTTGCTTTCTTGCTATACCTGCTTTGAGTTCTCCTAACCCTTTCGCTGCCAAGGACGTACGTCGTACGGAGCTACAAAAGTGCTTCCAGCTGGCCAGCTCAGTACGCCGTACGGACCAGGCATTTACAGTTCTACTATAAGCTGATGGTCGCTATTTAAAAAAATACCGGGCGCCCCCCCCCCTATGGTTGTACATGTGTAAATTTAAAAAGGAGAGTCAAATCTGCCCCTGCAATACAGGTCCTGGCCGGGAAGCTGTGGAGGAGGAGAAGGAGTAGGGCGAACCACATGTGGCCAAAGTATTTAGATGTTTTTCAGGGCATGTGCAATATGCTAGAAAGCCAGAACTGGCAAATATGCAAATGGTCCCAACCAACCAAATATCGTTATGCTGGGGTCAAGTCAGTAAAAGATGAATCCAGACCGACAGCTATGGGTTACTGCCCTGTGCACATGGCTGCAAAATACTGCATTAATATATGCAGGTGTATGCAAGCTCACACACAATACATGTAAAAAAAAAAAAACACGGGATGCCATTCTATAAAAACAAAAGTTCATTTTTATTTCAAAGGAATATTTCATAAAGTCCTTGCATTACAGTCACAAGAATGAACTGTTGTAAACCAAAATTTTGCCAGCTTAGTTCCAGGCACTGTGATGCAACTATTAAAAAAAAGATATTTACAATTGTTATACAAAGTCTTCAGCTAGTTCACATAAGAGTTGTTGCTGCCTCAGGAAGACCTCAACAGAAGTAACCACTGTCACTCAGCATCCAGACGTGGGATAACTGGGAGAATGAGATTTCCAAAAGCAGAGTCTTGGGTTATGAAGTATCCTGAGGAATGTGCATGAGCATGCTGTAGGGAGAAAGCAAAAGGTTAAAATGTATATTTATGATCCTGAAGGCAGGCACAGGAGAGAGAGCCGTGACATGCAAACACTAGACACCAGCTGACCATTCTAAGCTGTTAAAAATTATTTTCTGATGGATGGGGAGGTGATGGCAGTGTACAGGGGCTAAAGCATCTGAGCAGCTAAAATTCAAACACCTGGTAAAGAATGATCAAAAGTAGCAGGAAAGTAGTGCGAATTCCCGTATGCTATTGAGTTTGCACATGCCAGTTTGGATGGCAGTCAGTTATATATCAGTTCTTATAGTATGCACTAATACATATGTGATTTGAATTAATCTGCAGAAGTATTGGGTGTTTTCCAGGCTTTTGCAATGGTCTGTTTCATTGGCATTAATATATGAAGTTATAAGGTGGGTTTTAAGTTTAGAACAAACGGGTGGTTGTTTATTTAGTAGGGCTTCATCGCAAATAGATGACCTAGCAGGGTAGAGATAATGCTTTTTCATGTTTTTAAAAGGGGTTAAAGAGGAAGGTTTTAGAAGATTTTCTCCTGTGTGGTGTTCAGCGTAAAAAAAGAAAAAAGCTGTGCAAGTGAAGTCAGAGCTCCTGACATGCATATTTGTTTTGGGTCGCAGACTTAAAAAAAAAAAAAAAAAGTCAGCAATAGTAGCCTATTCATTTCTGTCAGTGCGGTTTTCTGTAAAGTTGCTGGAATAATTTCACTGCAACTTTTTCATTTTAGAGCTGCTTGTATGTCACCATATCTCTTCAATCGTTTAATTGCCTTTTAGTCAAGTACTAGAAAGCATAGCAGGTAGCTAAAGTTTTGTAAGGAATATTCATTCACATTTTTTTCATATATTCATGGTTTCTGATCCATGCAGTCCATCCATAGGTTTCATGCAGTAATCCAGCATGAAACCTATGCAGCATTTTCCTGTAATGAAAACTGGTCATTGCTACTCTCTCCCTCCTTGTACAGGGTGACTGTCTTATATCTGCCCCCTCCTGTAGTTTTCTGCAGGCAGCCTGCAATGGATGGGCCTGCTGGTTCCCTCTCACTGCTCTGCTATATGCACAGGCTATGTGCAGCACATAATGGGCCTGTATCAACTGCTTGTGTTCACTTTAAACCAGTTTTGCATTTCTATAGACCTGTATGCTTGAAGCAGGTCAAATGCAAGTCAGACGGACAAAGTAATATCGAAGACTGGAAAGGCATTTAATGCACACAAGGTGAGTTTATATTCTTTGTGGGTATTCAGGAATTTACTAAAATGAAAATATTTTTGTGCATGTTCAGCTTTGAATATTTTCTGCATGTAAGCCTATGACTTATTAGGAAAGGGGAATGAAGCATCCAAATGGTGGGTTAAATGCATTATTCCTTGGAATGGGGATACAGCATGTGGCCAGGGAATAATGTAAAGAAAAATGTATACAAGAAAATATCCAACCGTTATAGTTACTGATTACTTGAGGGGGTTTACCAAGACATGTAAAACACTACAATTTCCTTATGCAGTATCTGCAAACATTTTGGCTGCTATATATTCCCTTTAAAAAGGTCATACCTGAAGTGCTGCCTTTTGCTGGGCAGCTATGTGCTGTTGCTCTGCATGGTCACGGAAATCTTTGCTGACATTTGGTCTTGAAAGGGCTATGCTGTTGGGAAGGCAAAGTCAAGGCATATGTTAGATTGTAAACAAGGCCTAAATCAAAAAGATAGACATGCCCCCTTGATCTATTGATACTATTAATTTATAATGGATGAAACATACAAACTTGTCCCATGACCAATGGGAAGTAATACATTGAAATGGATGGAGCACAGGCCCTTGAGGAATGGAAACAACAACTGAAAGACTTGTTGTTTGCTTACATGGGATCATTACTATGGGAGATAATTAGACTTTATGGTCAATACACAAAGAGGGCAGAATGAACAGAGATGCAGCTTTAAAGTGTATGTATAGCCAAAGAGGCCAAAAAACCCTGCAGGAATCACATATTGCTGTCAGGACAACATCCATAAGACATGTGTGCAGTACCCTTTTTTTTTTCCTGTTCAATCAATTTTATTGATTTTAAAGACTTTTTGCAAATGTAAATAGTACTTACAGCCATACAAGAGCGGTACATACAGCCCAGTAAAAGAAGACATAAGTAGATAACATTCAACGTTGCGTATGCATGCATAGAAATTAGCTGTATACAGCAGGACATATCATTCTATCGTCTAGTACAAACTGCAAAGGCTCTGCTCGAACAGAGATCCTGTGAAGGAGACACAGTGCCAAGGAGGGGGGATGGGGAGGGAGAGCAGAAAGGGTGACAGAGGTAAGCAGGACATTTTTTTTCTTATTCTTTATTGTAAGGTTTTCAGATATATAGAAACATAGTTACAAAACATATATATCACAGTACAGTGTAGAATGCAGCAAACCCATAAAAGCGTGATGAACACACAAAAATAATCAAACATTGGTGAGGCTTTCTCACGTCTATAGGGTGGAGTGCAGTTAGATCACTGATGTGCACTAGGAGATCTTACAGTATGCGATCCAGGGTCTACAAGTGTAAGGCGTATCGTAGCTAATCGTCATTGAGCTCAGGGCCGACCCTCTAATCCAAGTGCCATCACCTGTCGTATGGTGACCAAACGTTGGACTATAGAATACACATTGAGAGGAAACATAAAACGAGGGGGGGGGGAAGGGG